>NC_092159.1:10408222-10558402 GCF_045791955.1 Oncorhynchus clarkii lewisi
GAAAAAGCAGGAGCCGAGACAAAACGCTTTTTGACTTAACAAACAAGACGAACTGGCAACAGACAAACAGAGAACACAGGTATAAATACACAGGGGATAATGGGGAAGAAGAGCGACACCTGGAGGAGGGTGGAGACAAGCACAAGGACAGGTGAAACAAATCAGGGAGTGACAGAGACTATATATGAAGTCTAACAACAATAGTTATTCTGTTCTATTATATTGTAATAGTTTATATGGTATTGTTAGATGATACACATAAAACTATTTAAAAAATGCTAATTGATATGACAAAGTTATGGCACAAATTTTCCTCAATGTCCAGGAAAAAGTTAGGCTTGATGCAACGTTCCTTATTGCTTTAAAAATAATAATGTGTGAAGTGTGTTATTTTATGAAATAAGCGTATAAGATTAATCTTAATTGTCACTGTTTTTACCTTGTTATAACAGTGTATTTAGTGGAAAGAAAATTAAAAGCTTTCAACATCTCACCTCTTGTACTGTGCAGTACATACAGTAACTACAAATGAGACATTTACATTGGTTTCTAGAGCAATAATGGTTTATTCACCTTCATCATCATCATCATCATCATCATCAGTACAAAATATACACAGACACTTTCAGAAGGGCCAATGTCCAGCACCTAGACACACAACCAGTTACATTAAATATTATTAACCTCTCTGAACCACCCATCCCGGATCCAGTATAATTGTCATCAGCAACCGCTGAATAGCATAGCGCCACAGTCAAATAATATTACTAGAAAATATTAATATTCATGAAATCACAAGTGCAATATTGCAATACAGCTTAGCCTTTTGTTAATCCACCTGTCGTGTCAGATTTTGAAATGATGCTTTACAGCGAAAGCAATAAAAGCGTTTGTGTAAGTTTATCGATCGCTCAACAAAACAATAAGTACACCTGCATCAGGTAACTCGGTCGCGAAAATCAGAAAAGCAATCAAATTAATTGTTTACTCTTGATCTTCGGATGTTTTCACTCACGAGACTCCCAGTTAGACAAATGTTCCTTTTGTTCCATAAAGATATTTTTTTATATCCAAATACCTTCGTTAGTTTGTTGCGTTATGCCCAGGAATCCACCGGAAAGAGCGGTCACGACAACGCAGACAAAAATGTCCACAGAAACATGTCAAACGTTTTTTATAATCAATCCTCAGGGTGTTTTTCAAATATCTATTCGATAATATTGATAATTGATAATATATCAACCGGGACAGTTGGCTTTTCACTAGGACCGGGAGTAACAATGGTAGCCTTTCTCTTTTGTGCACAACTCACTCAGAGCCCCCACCTATCCACTTACGCAATGTGGTCGTTCACGCTCATTCAAAATAAAAGCCTGAAACTATGTCTGAAGACTATTAGGAAAAGGAATCTGGTTGATATCCCTTTAAATGGAGCAATGGGAGGCTATGGAACATGGAGTTTTCAAAATAGAAGCCACTTCCTGGTTTGATTTTTCTCAGGGTTTCGCCTGCAATATCAGTTCTGTTGAACTCACAGACAAAATGTTGACAGTTTTGGAAGTTTTGGAAACTTATATGCATATTCTAGCATCTGGTCCTGAGAAATAGGCCGTATACTTTGGGAAAAAAACTTTTCCAAACATAAAAATAGTGCCCCCTAGTTTCAAGAGGTTTTAACACATATTTTCCTTAAAAGTAAATTGTTGGTTAAGGGCTTGTTATTCAGAATTCCACTGTAAGGTCTACATATGTATAATTCTGCACGTGACAAATACTATTTCATTGGTTTCACATGAAAACATATTGTGAACCTGGTGTGACATTATTGAAACTGTGCTGACACCTAGTGGAAATCAAAGAGAAACTACACCATACACACACACACACACACACACTATAACCTTAACACAGATGGGATGCTTTACATACATTGCTCTTTCTTTATTAGACACTAATATATATGTCCAATAAACAGACGTTCAAAGTCGGAATGTAAAACACAAACGACTGAAGATATTCAAAAGCAGTTGTAGTGAATCAAGCATCTTGGGGTTACCTGAAATTGGTCAAAGTATATATTTTAAATGTTATATTTCATTTTATATTTATTTAACTAGGCAAGATGAACTCAACGCAGACACAGTTTACCTGCTATATCTGGGAAACAGGATTAACACCGAAAGAACTTGGCAAAATACAATGCATGTTTCTGTAGTACGAGTAGGTCAGTGGTTCTTAACCTTGTTGGAGGTACTGAACCCCACCAGTTTCATATGCGCATTCACCGAACCCTTCTTAATTGGAAAAATAAAATGATTTTTTCAAATTCAAAAACAGGTATATATTTGACTGGTGCACAAAATGAACCAACATGCATCAACATCACTGTGTTCAAAGAACAAAATCATCAAAATCTAAGTGCGTGGCAATTGCTTGCTTCAGTTCCGCTGGTACAGAAATGTCTCCGATTCCAGATACATCTTCGATCTTACTTACACAGTCGTCCAGCAGGGGAAAGTTTGCGAAGTTATTGTTCTCTGTTCGTCGTTTCCATAACGGTAGCCTTTTTGAAAAGCCTTCAGGTTTTCCTTTGCTTCGATGATGTTGACTCCACCACCCTGCATCTTTTGATTGAGATGATTGAGAGCTGCGAAGATATCGGCCATGTACGCTAAAATGAGAATGAACTCAGAATTTTTGAAGCAATCTGCATGGCAATGTTGGTGCTCTTGCAAAAACAGGGCTAATTCCACACGCATGGCAAAAACACGATTCAGCACCTGTCCCCGGGATAAACACCGAACGATAGAATGGTACAGAAGTACCTCGAATTCAGAGCCCATTTCTTTACACAGCTCACTGAAGATGCAATGCCGCAGAGCACTAGTTCGCACATAGTTCACGCATTCCACTACAATTTGTAATACTTCTGCCAGTTTTGGAGGCAAGGTTTTTGTTGCCAACGCATGCCTGTGCAGAAAACAATGCGTAACAATGATGTGTGGTGCATCGGCTTACACTAGCGCACCAAAACCAGACTTTCTTCCCAGCATGACTGGTGCTCCGTCCGAACAAACTGCAGAACCCATATCCCACGAAAGATTGTTGTCTTTGAAGAATTCATCCACAAGTTTCTTCACATCGGCTGCCTTAGTTGTTGTTGTAAGAGGCTTACAAAATAAAAAATCGTCCTTTATCACGTCGTCTTTCACATAGCGCACGAATACAGCAAGCTGGCTTAGATTGGAAACGTCTGTGGTCTCGTCCAGTTGAAGGCTGAATTTTGCCGGGCTTGAAATCAGATCTGCAACTACTTGAGCCAAGATGTCGTTGCTCATGTCCTCTATTCTGTCGCTGATGGTGTCATTTGAAAGAGGAATTTGGGATAACTTAACTTCAGCCTCTTTTCCCAGCATGATATTCGCCATCTTCAACACAGCTGGTTTTATGAGTGTTTCACCAATGGTGTGTGGTTTGCCCTGCTTTTCGATCAGGTAAGCAACTTCGTACGATGCTGTGAGGATCGGTTTGTTGATGGGTACAAAGCCGAGAACAGGCAGAGTAGCCTTTTCATCGAATTTGGCTCTCTTCACCTTGAATTCAGCGAGTGTTGTGTTCTTGTATTTTCCATCTCCATGCAGCTTAATGAAGTGTTCTCTTAGTTTTGCCGGTGCTAGACTTGAATTGCTCAACTTGGCATTGCAAATCATGCAGTTAGGACACTGACTCCCATCACGTTCCGTTATACATGTGAATCCATATTGTACATATTCGTCCGACCACTTTCTTTTTTTGCTCGACATAGTAAGTATGAAGGGATTAAAATATTAAGAAAGAAATCACAAGACGTACCATCACGACAGTCACAAGTCGACTACTGAGCACACCAAATTCCCTGCAGCACAGATAGGCCTAGCGATGTAGCGTGATCACATGCAGCCAATGATGGCCAAGCGGAGCGTGTCATCACGAATCATATGAATCGGAAGTGTGTCTTGACCTCGGCCGAACCCCTGAGACTGACTCACCGAACCCCTGGGGTTCGATCGAACCCAGGTTAAGAACCACTGGAGTAGGTATATACAGTATCATCGGTAACAATTGTGTACAAGACACCTAGCTAATAAAAATACTGGGGTTTGCGGTCATGAGTTACATTTCAACCACAGCGATTCCCCAATTGAGGCGCAACAAAGTTCACCGGGAAATGCAGGAACACCGGAAATAATGAACGTGATTACATAGCTCACTCCCTACCCGGTATCTCATTCTACTGTTATACGACTCTGTATGCGTTGTTTGTTGGCAACCTTGATATTTACAAAGTTTTTGGAACGGATTCCTGTTGGAACGTTCCACAAATTACACCCACCCCTCCAGAGAAACTTTAGTCCTTATGATGCATTTTTTCACTCTTTAAAAAAACTAACATTTATGAATGTGTTGTTCAATGCGTTTGTATTGTCTATAGCAGTAAAGGCCAAATTCAATATTTTATCAAATCATTTTTCAGTATTTAATCTTTTTACCTAAAGGGGTACTATAATTCAAAATCAAATAGCTAAATGATCCATGGTACGACCACCTTAAAACAATTTCATATGTCAGCTAGTAGAACCCCCCACCCCAAATGGCTTAGACTTTTAGATGTTCAGAAACCCAGTGTCAGAGGGAGCAATGTCCAGTACCTAAACACACAAATCAAATCTAATTGTATTTGTCACATGCGCTGAATACAACGGGTGTAGACCTTACTGTGAAATGGTTACTGACAAGCCCTTAACCAACAATGCATTTGTTTTTATGTAAGAAAATATTATATTTTTTTAAATTATGAAAATGCTAAAAAAAAGGACCAACTTAGTTATATGCATGTCAGGGTTCACTTTGGGTCCGTTGTTCTGAAAATCAGTGAGCTGAAGACTGAAGATCTCTTTCACACAAACACACACTGGAAATTCAAAGCAGCTTGCTGTTGTCTGTTGCTTCTAGCTAGCTAACGTTGATAGATAAAAGTTAGCTAGCTCACTAGCTAACTGTAGGGTCTTGCTGTAATTCAGCGGCAGCATATCGTATTGTTCACAATCCAGTACATTCAGAGTAGCTGTGTGATGCACAAAAATACTTGTTTATCACTGAATAACAGCCTCTTCATGTAGCTAACAAGCTAGCTGAGATCACTAGTTCACTCAATACAAACACCAGTTCAATATAACTCCCAATTACACAGCATTTTTACGTTTATTCTATATATATTTAACATTTTTGAATGTTATTTTACCTTCTATTTTGTATATTTTCATTGGACTTGTAGGGACATATCAAGCCTGGAGGCTGCAGTAATGTTGAGATGTCAGTAGGGAGAGCTCTAGTCTAGAACACTGGAACCAAAGACACTCCCCTTTCATCTGTTCTGGAACCTTCCATACCAGCAGATGAAGAGTGATAGGAACGTGTCACATTTTGTTTCTTGTAAAACATGTAGGTTCACTCCTCAAATAAGAAATGTAACTACAGTATTCTGACTTTAGACCATTTTCTATTTAGATACAGTAACATCCCTTATGTGACATTCTGTTCCTGCATGTTAATGCCCTGACTAGGCTACTTTTAAAATGTGTCAACAACAGAACTCGCACTTAGGCTACGCCTGCTTCTACTAATACTTACAGTAGACTACTTCTTATTTCCACGCAGTGACAGTAAGTTGACTAACTGTTCAAGACCTCTCCTCTTCACTTCACTCTGTAAGTACACTTGAAGATATCTTGGAATATAATTTTAGTTTTGATGTTTTTAGCCAATCATCACATGACATCTCAGTCATCTTTGTACTTGTTGATTTATTTTGAACTGTGTTTTGGTTGTTACATCAGGGCCTGTATTCATAAAGTGTCTCAGAAGGTCCATATAATTATGATCTAAAAGGCTAAACTGATCCCAGATCAGCTCTCCTACTCTGATACACTTTGTGAATATTGACCCTGGACTGGGGTTTCATGTGTTTAGTTTAGATCAGTTTATTCATTTACATGTTTAAAACATGATCAGTAGAGTATACCAGTAACACCCAGATCTCCATTCAATAGGGTCATGTTCACTGTCATAGTATAACAGGGTCAATGATAACTGTGTGTGTGTGTGTGTGTGTGTGTGTGTGTGGTGTGTGTGTGTGTGTGTATAAATTCATTTGTACATATTTATCTGAATGTGGGATATACAGTCACAACCAAAATTATTGGCACCCTTGACAAATACTAACCTGAATTGTACATGTTTCACATAAAGAGCTTGTGCACGCTATTTTAAAAGCTCTGAGAGCAATAGACTGTGGAGACATTTTGAAAATGGCCTAAAGTGAGAGTGACCGTAAGAGTAAGAGTGATTGAGTTGATGTTTCAAAAGAGCTTTAGAAGTAGCATTAACATGAGACACAGTGATGGTGGGTTGTGTTTAGGAGTAGTATTAACATGAGACACAGTGATGGTGGGTTGTGTTTAGGAGCAGTATTAACATGAGACACAGTGATAGTGGATTGTGTTTAAGAGTAGTATTAACATGAGACACAGTGATGGTGGGTTGTGTTTAGGAGTAGTATTAACATGAGACACAGTGATGGTGGGTTGTGTTTAGGAGTAGTATTAACATGAGACACAGTGATGGTGGGTTGTGTTTAGGAGTAGTATTACATCAAATCAAATAACATTTTATTTGTCACATGCACTGAATACAACAGGTAGACCTTACAGTGAAATGCTTACTTAAAAGCCCTTAATAAAACCAAAAACGATAGACTAATTAACATAATTTGAGTCAATTTGAGGTGTATCTGTGGAAGTATTTCAAGGCCTACCTACAACATCAGTGTCTCTTAGCTTGACATTATGGGAAAATAAAAAAAAACTCAGCCAAGACCTCAGGAAAAAATGGTAGACCTCCACAAGTCTGATTCATCCTTGGGGGCAATTTCCAAACGCCAAATGGTACCACGTTCATTTGTACAAACAATAGTACGCAAGTATAAACACCATGGGACCACGCAGCCGTCATACCGCTCAGGAAGGAGATGTATTCTGTCTCCTAGAGATGAACATACTTTGATGCACTTCACAAAGTAGATTGCATCATGAGGAGGAAAATGATGTGGATATATTGAAGCAACATCTCAAGACATCAGTCAGGAAGTTAAAGCTTGGTCGCAAATGGGTCTTCCAAATTGACAATGACCACAAGCATACTTCCAAAGTTGTGGCAAAATGGCTTAAGGACAACAAAGTCAAGGTATTGGAGTCGCCATCACAAAGCCCTGACTTTAAACCAACAGAAAAGTTGTTGGCAGAAATGAAAAAGTGTGTGCGAGTAAGGAGGCCTAAAAACCTGACTCCGTTACACCAGCTCTATCAGGAGGAATGGGCAAAAATTCACCCAACTTATTGTGGGAAGCTTGTGGAAGGCTACACGAAACGTTTGACCCAAGTTAAACAATTTAAAAGCTACCAAATACTAATTTAGTGTATGTTAACTTCTGACCCACTGGAAATGTGATGAAAGGAATTAAAGCTGAAATAAATAATTCTCTCCACTATTATTCTGACATTTCACATACTTAAAATAAAGTGGTTATCCTAACTGACCTAAGACAGAGAATTTTTACAAGGATTAAATGTCAGGAATTGTGAAAAGCTAAGTTTAAATGTATTTGGCTAAGGTCTATGTAAACTTCCGACTTCAACTGTATATGGATAGCAGGCTACATTAGACTATATGGATAACAGGCTACATTAGTCTATATATGGATAACAGGCTACATTAGACTGATGGCAGGGTTGTGCGCTACTGGTGCGAAGTCAGGTGCAGGAGAGCAATAAGTTGTGATCAGGCACACTTTTATTTGGCAAAAGCACAAAAGACAGACGCAACTGCGTCCAAAATCCTCCAGCCACAGGTACAGTACACCCCCCCTTGACGCGCGGCTCTAGCGGCGCGCCGACACTGCCCTCGGGGACGACCCGGAGGGCGAGGCACAGGGCAATCCGGCCCGCGACGAGGGGTTAATGTGGTAATCGGGGGAAGCTGTAACCTGTAACACACCTCGTTCACTCTCCTCAGGACTTTGAATGGCCCCACAAACTGCGGGCCCAGCTTCCGGCAGGGCAGGTGGAGGGGCAGGTTTCGGGTCGAGAGCCAGACCTGGTCTCCCGGTGCAAATACAGGGGCCTCACTGCGGTGACAGTCTGCTCCCACTTTCTGGTGCAGCAAGGCGCGCTGAAGATGGACATTGGCGGCGTCCCATGTTTCCTCTGCGCACAGGAACCAGTCGTCCACCTCAGGAGCCTCGTTCTGGCTCTGATGCCAAGGTGCCAGAACCGGTTGATAGCCCAGTATGCACTGGAAGCGGGAGACGTTAGTGGAGGAGTGTCGGAGCGAGTTCTGGGCCATCTCTGCCCAGTGCACGAATGCTGCCCACTCCCCCGGCCGGTCCTGGCAATAGGACCTCAGAAACCTACTAGCATCATGGTTTACTCTCTCCACCTGCCCGTTACTCTTGGGATGAAAACTTGAGGGTAAGGCTGACCGAGACCCCCAGACGTTCCCATGAACACCTTCCAGACCCTCGACGTGAACTGGGGACCCCAATCATATAATATGACAATATATCCTCAGGCATCCCGTAGTGCTGGAAGATGTGTGTAAACAAGGCCTCCGCAGTCTGTAGGGCCATAGGGAGACTGGGCAAAGGGAGGAGACGACAGGACATAGAAAAACGATCCACAACAGCCAGGATCACGGTGTTACCCTGTGAGGGAGGAAGATCGGTAATCAGGAAATCTACCGACAGGTGCAACCACAGCCATTGTGGAACGAGTAAGGGTTGTAACCCTCACGTCCTTAACCAAGGTGGGCCACCAGTACTTCCCAGTCAGACAGCGCACCGTCCAACTGATCCCCAGATGACCCGAGGAGGGTAACGTGTGGGCCCAATAGATCAACTGGTCACGGACAGCAGACGGGACGTACAGACGCCCGACCGGACACTGGAGGGGAGCGGGCTCTGTACGCAACGCCTGCTCAATATCCGCGTCCAGCTCCCCCACGACTGGCGCTACCAGTCAGGAGGCCGGGAGTATGGGAGCCTGATCCATGGGCCGCTCCTCTGTGTCATACAGCCGGGACAGTGCGTCTGCCTTCATATTCTGGGAACCTGGTCTGTAGGACAGGGTAAACAGAAAATGGGTAAAGAACATGGCCCACCTTGCCTGACAAGGATTCAGTCACCTCGCTGCCCGAATGTACTCCAGGTTACAGTGGTCAGTCCAGATGAGAAAAGGGTGTTTAGCCCCCTCAAGCCAATGTCTCCACGCCCTCAAAGCTTTAACCACAGCCAACAGCTCCTGGTCCCCCACATCATAGTTCCGCTTCGCCGGGCTGAGCTTCTTCGAGAAGCTTCGGTGGCGTGCCTGAGCGCTGAGAGAGCACAGCTCCTATCCCAGCCTCGGACGCGTCCACCTCCACTATGAACGCCAAAGAGGGATCCGGATGGGCCAGCACGGGAGCCGAGGTAAACAGAGCTCTTAGGTGCACAAAATCCCTGTCCGCCTCAACCGACCACTGCAGACGTACAGAACCCCCCTTCAACAGTGAGGTAATGGGAGCAGCCACCTGGCCAAAACCCTGGATAAATCTCTGGTAGTAATGGGCAAACCCTAAAAACCGCTGCACCTCCTTTACCGTGGTGGAATCGATGGGAATCGATGGGGTGGTAATTGAGTACTGAGCCAAATCGGCATATTCTGGGGGGATGCGCACGGTGGAGACCTGGTCTGGACTTTCCACCGTCTTAGCACGGAAGCCCCTACACACCTCCCTGAGCACTCTCGCGACCACCCTCGGGCGGATGGTCGAAGACGGCCCGAAGCGGCGGGTGAACTCCTCGAAGTGGTCCAACGCCGCGTCTCCCTCTCCCCACACAGCGTTTTCCCACTCCAGAGCTCTCCCCTGAGAGGCATGAGACGAGGGCGGACACCCTCTCCCTTCCCGGGTGGCCAGGTATAGGTCCAGCTGTAATAGGAACTCCTGGCATCGTGCTGCTGTCCCATCATACTCCCTGGGAAGGGAGAGACGCATCTCACTGGGACTGGATCCAGGAGGGACGGGTAGAGGTAACCCCGGTTGCGCTGGTCGGGACACTGGAGAGACTTCCTGTCTCTCCCAACGGTCCATGGTATGGTTAACGCGAACCATCATGGCACCGAGATGTTGCAGCATTGCTGAGTGTTCCCGGATGCGCTCCTCGACTTCTCTGACCGGGGTACCTGCTCCTGCTGACTCCATGGGTGGTGTGAAATTCTGTCAGGGTTGTGTGCTACTGATGTGAGGTCAGGTGCAGGAGAGCAGTGAGTTGTGATCAGGCGCACTTTTATTTGGAAAAAGCACAAAAGACAGACGCAACTGCATCCAAAATCCTCCAGCCACAGGTAAAATTCAATAAGCGTGAAAACACTCACAAATATACAAATGTATGACAAATAAATACAACGGGTCAAAATACGATACCCGGGGGGGGAAAACCAATCTGGCGCATCACACTAAACACGTAAACAAAACTATTTCACACAAAGACATTGGGGGGAACAGAGGAATAAATACATGCAGTGTGATTAGGGAATGTAACCCAGGTGTGCAGGGAACAAGACAAAACTAATGAACAATGAACAAATGGAGCGGCGTTGGCTAGAAAGCAGGTGACGTCGACCTCCGAACGCCACCAGAACAAGGAGAGGAGCCAAATTGACGTCGGAAGTTGTGACAACTATATATGGATGACAGGCTAAATTAGACTATATATAGATAACAGGCTACATTAGATTAATTATGGATAACAGTCTACATTAGATTATGTATGATAACAGGCTACATTAGACTATATATGGATAACAGGCTACAATAGACTATACATGGATTACAGGCTACATTAGACTATATATAGATAACAGGTGTTGTAGGCCCATGAAGTTGGTGGAATAATCCTTTAGTTCATTGCCATTTACTCAGCTGGGCCAGTGGCGCTTTAATTAGGTCAGGTGGAAATGTCCGTCAGATCTCAACTCCATAAAAGGAGGAAATTGCATCGCCTGATCTCGCCGCTTTCTCTTCCTTAACTCCAGAAGTTCTGTGCGTCCGCGAATCCACGTAAGTCCACCGACTCTGTTACCTTTTCATCTGAATTATCTGTGGCGATCGGGAGAGTGGGCCAATCAGTTATTGCTTATCGTTATTACCACGGCATGTGGCTTGGAGCGCACGCTTCAAACATATTGTGTATTGTGAGTTGTCAATGATCATGGCCCTACGGATCCTCATAGACCAAATATGCAATCGATATGGTTCATATGTAATGAAATGAATTACATGTACACATGAAGACATGAAAGGGTGAAATGAGAAACGTCATTGTTTGCTGAACTGATCGACTTTGATATCAAACTTGGATTGGATTGGATACATGTTATTTTGTTTCCTTTGTTATGCAGCACAGACTACTCAGTAAATATACCACTTTATGGTTAAAGGAATTCCTGCCTCCGTCTCATCCATTCCTCTGTCACCTGACATGTGACCACCTGTTCACCTTCACTGTCAGTCATCCTACCTGTCCAGCTACCCACACAGATTCCACTTATCTTTCAATGGTCCTTCGAGCCGGATGTTGACTGAACCAAAGACAGGTGAAAAGGAAATGGAGGTGGAGAGGGAATAATTGTTTCCACTGGAAGGAAGAAGAGAGGAGGAGAGAGCAGCTGAGGGTAAGGTCTTGGAACAAAATAAATATCCAGGAGCTAAGCCTAAAGCAACAAAGGCTTCATCCTCAACCAGCAGCAGCACCAGAAGAACCAGGCAAGCACCTGGTTATCTTAAGGATTATGTGGTCGAGTTTCCGACCTCAAAGGGCAAGCCCACCAGAGCTCAAAGTGGTAATGGATCAACTGTACGTTTCAGCCATCAACCATCCCCTTTGAGCCAAGGACCAGAAACTGCTTTGGAGCAGGAAAGTGGACTACAGGAAGAACCCATGGAGGTGACTCCCACAGCACAGGTTGACCAGCTTCCTGAGGCAGGCTCCGCTCACCCCTTAACTAATGGGAAATCGTCGAAGCACTCTAGACGGAGTGGGAGTTCGACCAGTGGCTACCCCTTTGGAAGTGGCCATGGCAGCCGCCATTCACTAGCTCTCAGCGATTCACCGACCGCTGTCCTACAAGAGAGGATGGAACAACAAGATGACGAAGGATGTCACCAATTGGATGTGCAGGCCCGTAGAGCTCTACAGGAACGGGAATTCATTGCCAAGGACCTGGCACAGCAGCGACAGCACCGCCATGCCAGAAGGGAATTGGAGTAGGTACGGATGGTCTCATCCTTCCTGGAAAGGAACGAACAGGGAGTTGACCTGACCACCCCTCCACATGGACCTGACCTGTCTACCTTTCTTTCCCAATCTGCCCCTCTGGTACTGCATGGCACACAGTCCCCGGAGGCTCCGGGGTCAACAGCTAACATGGAGCATAGGGACAGGCTGCTCCACCATCGCCCTCTATGCCAGTGACACAAGTTAGCATTCCTCCATCTGGACAAATCATCACTCCTTCGCCTTTCCGCCAATTACCAACCACGGCAAATTGTTCCTCTCGTCCAGGGCCAGGCCAGTCCTCAAATATCAGATGGGAGGGCTCTCACCCAATTCCAGCTGCCACCATTGGAGGGTCTGGAACAGTAGGGGACTGGCCCAATGAGGCCACAGTGGGCTCATCAGAAGTCCCGGATGTATCCTTCACACACTCATAAGAGGGAACATTATGAAACTTCTAGTAGCCTCAGCCTATGGAATTCCCAGACCCAAACTGCCATACTTTGAGAGCGGAAAGGAGAGTGAATTTGCTCTTTGGAAATGGCATTGGAGAGCCTACTGGCTATTCACAGTCATCTGTCAGAACGCTACAAATACCAAGTACTAATGGATCATTTGCGGTTTCCCAGTGCATATAGGCTGGCCCAATCCTTTATGCACTTCGCTACACCATACACTGCTGCTCTCCAGGTCCCGAAGCCCAGATATGGTGAGCCACGCCAGCTAGTCCAGAATGAACTGAACAACATCCTGAACACGTCTCCAATTAAAACGGGAGACCATGCTTCCTTCCAAGAGTTCTCCCTGGCTGTCCAATCCCTGACCTCGATGCTCCAATCCGTTGAAGGAGAAGACGGGAACGAGCTGAAATGTGGCTCCCACGTGGACAGGCTTCTTAGCAAATTTCCAGTGTACCTCAAAGACAGTTTCATGGAAAATTGTTTGAACAAGGGCATCCTGAGAGAGGGCTCGAGAAGCACCTATGCTCTCAGAGACCTGGCCGCATGGTTGGAGGTGAAGGCAAAGGCGAAGAGCATCGCTCACCAGGCCACAATCTCAGCCATAGCCACTGGGGAAGGAAGGAGTTTGAACACCAGGAGGAACAGAAAAGGCCAAATCCCACTACCATGTACTTAAATAGTGAAGCCGGGGAGGAACCTGGGAAGAAGACCCCTGTCAAGAGCAAGAACATCAAATACCAGCCTTACTGCCCTTATTATAGTAAGGGGCACTTCCTTGGCTCATGCCCCAGGGTAAAAAAGCTCACTCAACCTCAATTAAAGGCCTGGCTCACTTCAGGTGAGCGACGCTACAAGTGTGCCCGTAGCATAAGGCGGAGACCTGCACATTTCGGGAACCCCGCAATTGCTGTAAGGAAATCTCACCGTGTTGCATGATGTAATTCCCCAAGCACAGAAGGATCATAGTTTGCTCATGTAAGGGAACACCCCCCTGAAATGGACAAAAATGAATGGGAAGTCATTGGCATTGGACAAACCATATACACGGTGTCCAATACCACCCAATTCGGCGTTGTTTCGTGTAAAGTTGAATGCAAATGCCATATGGCAAATGCCAGGTGTAACACTTTGAAAATCCAACAGGTGGCGAGTGCGCTCCACCGTGGTTTTTCATATTGCAAATGCAACCCATGTCAACATCCAAAAGCAACATTTTGAAAAAGTGAATTTTCTTTCCATAACCTAGCAACCCCTTTAAAAAAGTGCTTTCTGGACCGTTTTTCGAAATTCTTTCGATTTTTTGGTTAATTACACGTGTAAGAACTGAACAATTTTATTATCATAATTAAAAATAAAAAAAACTTGCGCATAAGGCATATGTTTTGTCCATTTGCAATATGATTTCGTAGGAAGTCAAAAGTCAAAAATAGCTAAATTTTATAAAAACTTCACACACCCTTAAAAAAGTGCGTGAAAAGTGCACGTGCATTTGCAATATGTTTCAATGGAATGGAATTTTGCATGCTCTAAAGTCAAACTATACTTTGCTCAAACTATACTTTTGTATGCCATAAGAAATTTGACATGCTCAAAAATCCTGCAGAAATGCAAAATTGACTGGCCTGATGAACACAGGATGGCCGTGCAGTGATAGTTGTTCCTTTCCATCACTCGTTGTGTTGATTTCATCATGTCCATTTGGTGATGTTTTTTTCACTATTGAATCATATTGCAAATGCACGTGCATTTGCAATATGTTTCAATGGGCATTTACCATCACAAATTTGTCATGCTCAAAAACCTGCAGGAATGCAAAATTGACTGGCCCGATGAACTCGGGATGGCTGGTTAGTGATTCTGGTTCCTCTCGATCGCTCGTTAGGGTTGATTTCAGAATGTCACTTTGGTGATGGTACCTCACTGTTTAAACATATTGCAAATGAATAAGAGTCACCAGCAAGTCACCGTCCATCAGTCAATTAGATATCATTCTGACACCAAACTGATACAAACTGACACCAAACCAAATCGTTTAGTAGTCAACTATCACATACTACAGAGATGGCCCAAAATTCACAACGCATTCTATTCAAACCATAATAAAAACGTAAAACAGGTAGTTACGTTCCAGCTGCGGGTCCAGTTCAGATGTCATGTGTAGGCCTACCTGAGGCGACACCGAATCCCAAGTTTCGGCCCGGTAGGTCATTTGGTGTCCGAGCAAGACCCTAATTGGTGCTGAAAATCCACTTTTTTCCATGACTTGCTACGGGGTCCTTGAATGAGCTATCGGACAGAAACGTTGGGGTCCGTCTATATGGGCCGAGACGGTCGCAATGCACCTAGTCTTGCGACTCTGGACTTTTCTAAATGTCGTCATTTTCGTGATGCAAAAAATGAATTGAAGTCATTGCAAATGTACGAGGCTGTTTCTCGGTCCGAGAACCTTCTAGAGCCACGTAACTCACCACGCACTATCGACCTGAGGTCTAGAACAGGTTTCTAAAGTTTTGTAACTCTAGGTCTGACGGTTCTTTAAAAGTTCCAACAAGGTTAACTAATGCAGGCAGTGTATGTCTCTACGCACCCCAATGTGTCCCTCCTTCGAAGCTGTGTGTGTGTGTGTGTGTGATTTAGTTTTTCTTTGACATTTTATGGGAAAGATGACTGATTTACAGTTCATGAGGGTTACCTAGTCACACATATGAAGTTTTAAAAAGATCGGACCTTTTAAACCCTTCGAACCAGCACCTATGACACCCTTTTAAGGCACTTCCGGTTGGCACAGGAAGCTATAAGTAAACACATGTCTTGATTGAGGTAGCCTCTTACAGAATCCTGAGTTTTAAGTATTTAAGTTAAGAATGGACTGATCTACACAGGGTTGAATGCAGTGATTTTCATAATGACAGGTTATGTGTTTCAAAACACTTTTAGGGTGATTTTAACCACTTCCGGTTGCTTCAGGAAGCTTAGAATTGACACAGGTAGACCTCATAGTGGTCTGATGGACTGTCATACAAGACAGGTTCATAAGGCATTCATAACCCACATAGGCTTCAGGTTGACTTTAGAGGAGCAGGCAATGTATTCCTATGGGGAGAGATGTCATTGTAATCTGTGAGATCAAAAAACCCTGTTTTACTGTTAAGGGTTAATGCCACACGGTCAAGGTTAGGCTTGCACAGGTCGGGAGGACCTCAGGATCGTACCTGAGGTCGAATTGTGCTTCTCACCCTAACGGTTCTCTGACTGTCACCCAAATGCAAATGACATTTAGGGCCAGGCTTCATTTTGGGCCTACTTTTTTACACGGTCGCTGCACTCAGAGTGAGCTACGGTCAAGCGGGGCGTCTCGTTGAACTCGGCAACGGCCTAGAGAATATGGAAATGCCATTCCAGGCTCTGTGTGTCTTTAAGCACCGCACTTTGTCACTCCATCCTTGCTGTGTGTGTGTGTGTGTGTGTGTGTGTGTGTGAGAGAGAGCTTTTCTTTGACATCTGTTGGGAGAAATGACTGACTTACAGTTCATGGGGGTTACCTAGTCACACATATGAAGTTTTAAAAATATTGGATCTTTAAAACCCTTCGAAACTGCACCTATGACACCCTTTTAAGGCACTTCCGGTTGGCACAGGAAGCTATAAGTAAACACATGTCTTGATTGAGGTAGCCTCTTACAGAATCCTGAGTTTTAAGTCTTTACGTTAAGAACTGAGTTATTTACGGAAGGTTTAGTGAGTGTGTGATATTTCAGAAAATCATAGAAAATCACAGAAATCTCGCAGAGCTCCGCAGCACACTTTAAAAAGATTTGTATGAACACCCTGCAACTGGATCTGTAACTGTTTAAAAAAACAAAACTATTTTTGAACATCACCAATTTGACATTGTACGATTTCTCTTAAATGACGATAGATAAATGGCTGGTTCTTTTTTTATTTACACCGGAGGCTCCTTGACTTTGACGTGAAGTGGAAAAATTACTTCTCTATTTTCATTTTGGACCTTTAATCCCAGAAGAATGGCCATAACTCAAAAACCGTTGAGGCCTAGACGCCATCTTGTTCGGGGCCAACTGCCCATTATGCCAAACCTACGCTCACCGAGTTTCGGCTTCAAAATATTTTCCGTTTTGGAGATAAGGCCATGTCGTGATTCGTGATGTTTTGTACATTTGCAATATGATTGCTTATGCCCTCTTGTGGGTTTTACCGGGACAGCGGAAAAATGACCAAAATTTGATTATTTTATAAAATGGAAACCGAATGTCAGAGAAAGTTTGTTTGATGACTTCCCGGTAGGTCCGGCTCTGCCACTCGGCCTGATGCCGTCCGCGAATTTTACAAACGTTTTCGGACGTCTAGTAAGGGACCGTACATTTGCAATATGGACTTTCTCACTAACCATACGGAAAATGTCAAAATGTTCCCTTAAGGTATGGTAGGAGCTGCAAAGGAGCTGTACCTCGACCAGCAGAACCGGTCTCCAAGGGTTATGTTGAAGGTGGTCAAGGTCACTCTGCAAAGTGAAGGGAGAAGCATTGATACATTCGCCGTTCTAGATGATGGGTCAGAAAGAACAAACATTCTCACGGCGGCCACCCGTCAGCTGAACCTGGAGAGGATCCCCGAGACCCTTAATCTCAGAACGGTGCGACATGACGTTATCCAAATGAAAGGCTCTGCTGTGACCTTTAGCATTTCACCTTCAGGAAACAGGGACGTGGCCTATAATATCACCAATGCCTTTACGGCAGATGGCTTGAATCTCGCAGAGCACTCCTGCCCGGTAAGTGTTCTACAGAAACAATATCCTCATCTACGAGAATTGCCTCTTCCTAACCTGGCCAGAGTAGCGCCACTTATCCTGATTCGGTCAGACCACCCACATCTCGTCACCCCGACTGAGCCTATACGAGCTGGACCAGAAGGAGGGCCCATTGCTATCCATACATCCTTGGGTTGGGCTATGCAAGGTCCAGCCCATCTACTTCTCTCCACCCAAGCTGTACAGTCACAGCAAGTTCTCTTCACCAGAAGCAATCCAGATCCATCCCCCTGTGCAGCCACTGACCTCCTTTGGAATGTTGAGATGCTCTGGAAGATGGACACCTTCGCCCACCGGAAGCTACAGGAGGTCACTCGCTCGAAATATGACTCCTATGCATTAGACCTCCTGGAGAAGAGCACCACCACCACTGAAATGGATGACGTTCACAGGTATGCGACACCACTGCTACGGGTGCCCAACCATCCTCCACTGGCAACCACAACACGGGCTGTACTCCCACTACTGCGTGGAACTGAGCGACGCCTGGTAAAGAATCCTGAGCTTGCTGAAGTTCATGACTGAGAGATTCGTAACCTTGTGAAGGCAGGCTATGTCACAAAAGTGACCGCTCATGAAGAGGGAAACCCACTCAGCGAATCCTGGTATCTCCCTCACCATGTTATCCAGCAACACGGTGGGAAGTACCGACTTGTCTTCAACTGTTCATTCCAAGCTGCTGGTCAAAGCCTGAATGACTGTCTACTCCCCGGACTGACCTTAGGTCCTTCCTTGCGCGGTGTCCTTCTCCGGTTCCGGCAGCACTCTACAGCCATCAGTGGAGACATTAAAGCCATGTCTCATCAGATTTGTCTGCTGCCTTCTGACACCACACTGCTCCGGTTCATATGGTGAGATATGGAATGAGATGCAGAGCCCACAATCTATGAATGGCAGGTTCTCCCATTTGGCACCACCTGTAGTCCTTGCTGTGCCATATACGCTCTGCAGAGACACGCACGGGAGCATCCAGTCAGTGACCCAGAAGTATTGGATTCATTGGAAAATGAATTCTATGTGGATAACTGCTTACAGAGCGTCCCATCCACGGCTGAAGCGAAAGCACTCCTTGATAAAGTACGTAATCTCCTGTCCAAAGGGGGATTTGAGGTCCGACAGTGGGCTAGTAACATAGCGGCGGTTATCCAGCACCTCCTGCCCCAAGCTAGGTCCAGTAGCAGTGAACTATGGCTAACGCAGTCTGGTGCTAACCCAGAAGAGCCCACTCTAGGACTGAGGTGGAGCTGCATACCGGATTCCCCGGGGTATAAGCACCGCTCATCCCTGAGTACCGAAACCCCCACTCTGCGCACCATCTATCGGACCCTGGCCAGTCAATACGATCCCCTTGGGTATATCCTGCCATACACAACCCGGGCAAAAGTCTTAGTCCAGGACCTGTGGCAGACCAAGAGGGACTGGGATGAACCGATCCACCCGGCTGACCTAGTGGAACGATGGATCTGTTGGGAAACAGAGTTATCGGAGCTCTCTGAAGTCCAAATGTCAAGATGTTCTGTACCACCCTGTGCTGACGAACTGGGATCATGCCTGGAACTGCATGCATTCTGTGACGCTTCGGAGCGAGCTTATGGGGCTGTTTCCTATCTAAGAGTGGAGGATAAGGCAGGCCATACCCATGTCTCCTTTGTCATGGTCAGGTCCAGGGTTGCACTCAATAATCATTTGTCAATGCCTAGGCTGGAACTCAGTGCCGCCCTTTCCGGAGCCCAGTTGGCGCCTACCTTGCGAGCCGAGCTCACCTTGCCAGTCCAACGGGTCGGAGTCTTGTTGGTATAAGGTGTTCGTCGGAACTCGCATTGCGGAAATCCAAGACCTAACAGAAGTCCAGGACTGGAGGTATGTTGATAGCATACTCTGTGAGTATAACAGAACTGATATTGCAGGCAAAATAATGAGAAAAATCCAATCAGGAACGCAGCGGTTTCTAAATAAGAGTCCCTGCCTATGCTTCCCTATTGAGCAGTGAATGGGATATGAGATTCCTTTTTCTATGGCTTCCTTAATGTGTCTAGTATCACAAGACATAGTTTCAGGCTTTTATTTAGAAAAATGAGCCTGAGCGACAACATTGCGTCAGTGTCCACCTGATGGCTCTTTGTGTATTTCTCGCGCAAAAGACAGAGGTAGCCATTTTTCCACCTGGTCTTACTGAAAAAAGCTCTGTCCCGGTTGATATATTATCGAATAGATATTTGAAAAACACCTTGAGGATTAATTATAAACAACGTTTGCCATGTTTCTGTCAATATTATGGAGCTAATTTGGAATATTTTTCGGTGTTGTCGTGACCGCAATTTCCGGTCGTTTTCTCAGCCAAACGTGAAGAACTAACGGAGATATTTTTGTCTACAAAAATAATTTTTCGGGAAAAAAGGAACATTTGCTATCTAACTGGGAGTCTCGTGAGTGAAAACATCTGAAGCTCATCAAAGGTAAACGATTTAATTTGATTGCTTTTCTGATTTTTGTGACCAGATTGCCTGCTGCTAGCTAGGCATAATGCTATGCTAGGCTATTGATAAACTTACACAAATGCTTGTCTTGCTTTGAGATGACAGGGTGATTAACAAAAGGCTAAGCTGTGTTTGAATATATTTCACTTGTGATTTCATGAATATGAATATTTTCTAGTAAGATTTTTTGTCCGTTGCGTTATGCTACTTAGTGTCAGTTGATGACAATTCTCCCTGATCCGGGATGGGTAGTTACAAGAAGTTAAGGAACTGACTCAACCCCATCGCTGGAGCTTGGGACCACCATTCTTGACACAACCAGAGAACGAGTGGCCGACAGCCCCCAGGCGTGCGGGCCCTCCACAACCAACTGAAGCTCATGAGTTAAGGAAGTCCGCCCAATGCTACAGCATCTTTACGGAACCAATGACAGCTCTCCCTGACCTAGCACAATCCCAAACACTGCCGGATCTGATCACCGCCACAAACCAGACCTCAGATGGGGTGGCTTCTATATCCACCTCCCTCGCGGCAGAGACACTACTCCTCCAGCAAGCACAAGCAGTTAGCTTCCCTGAGGAGTTAAAAGCTCTGAAAGCTGGTAGGGAAGTTGCTAAGGAGAGCCGACTTCTCTCTCTCGCCCCAGAATATGATCAAATCCTTGGAGTGATCATAGTCAGAGGGAGGCTGCGCCAAGCAGAAGTTTTGGACCCCGATGCTATCCACCCAATTATCATTGACTCCAAGGAGACTTCTGGTCAACAGGAGTAGATTGCTTTGGCCCCTTGATGATCAAGCTAGGTCGTCGTGTGGAAAAGCGCTGGGGCATTCTATTCAAGTGTTTGACAACTAGATGTGTCCTCCTGGACCTACTGGAGAGTTTGGATACGGAAGCCTTCTTCATGGCCATACGGCGGTTTATCTCCCGACGGGGGAAACCCTATGAGATCCTGTCTGACAGAGGTACGAATTTCAAGGCAGGAGAAGCCAGGTTGGAGGAAGCCTTCCAAGCCATGGAACCCAGCCTCCAGGATCAGCTGATGGACCAACAAATCTCATTCAAATGTAACCCTCCAGGAGCTCCTCATTTTGGAGGAATATGGGAGCGAGAGATCAAATCTGTAAAGACGGCTTTACGAGTCGTACTAGGGGACCAAACTGTCACTGAAACTGTCTTGAGGACGCTCCTGATAGAGGTGGAAGGGATACTGAACTCCAAACCCTTGGGATATGTCTCTGCAGACATCACTGACCCCGATCCGGTTACACCGAATATGCTCCTGATGGGACGCTGAGATGCATCACTTCCTCAAGCCATGTATGCTGATACCAACCTCGTTGGCAGGCCAGATCTTAGCTGACCATTTTTGTGCCCGATTCATTCGGGATTACCCACCAAGTCTACAGCACAGAGGGAAATGGCGGAGAGAAATGGCCAGCCTGGAAACTGGCCAGGTAGTAATGATGATGGACCCTCAGCTGCCGTATAACTAAGACCATGCCTGGAACCGATGGTCGTGTTAGATCAGTGGAGATCCAGGTGAAGAACCGGACATATATCCGGCCAGTTCCCTGATTAATTCCTCTCCCTGAGATGACAGAGGACGGGGAGCCTGACACGTTCACCTTCACTGTCAGTCATCCTACCTGTCCAGCTACCCACACAGATTCCACTAATCTTTCAGGTGTCATGACATTGGCCTGGGGGATAGGTTTATGACAGTCATAAATACCCCCCCCCCCTTTTTCCTCTCTCTAACCTGCTGAGGTTACATTAAAAAAAACCTTGGTTAACATAGAGATTCTGGGAACATCAGTAGGTCGGGGAAAATGAACTATATTCTGGTAATCCGAACAATTGAACATATGCAGTGGTACTTAATGAATATGATGTCAGTTCGGTTGTCATCTGTGACATTCTCGTCAATGATAAGATGACAAACTCTACAGTGGAAAGTCTACACATCAGAGTTATTAGATTCACATGGAATTGTTGTTCAATTTAAATGTTTGAATATGAAATTATTTGTGATGGGATGAAATGTGATTTTAGCTTCTAAAATGTGAGATGTGGGTTTTCATAAGATACTGCTGTTCACTCAGTGGCCCGCCCACATGAAGAGACAGAGATTGTAAACTATTACACACACCCCTTTTCTTCCTTCCTATCTAAAGCTTTGACGACAACATAACTTCCTGTTCAATGAGGTAGGATGACGGTACTATGTCAGAATGGTTCAGATAACTGCAGAACGAAGCCAACATCAGCATGAGCTTTGGTTGCGAATGGTATGAACTTTGAACTCTTATTCACGACAGAAGTGATACCTCCTAGCCGTTGAGTTAGCGACCGCAGCTGCAATTGCAGGTTAGGAAGGAACAGACAGAGTATCCCATCTACCACACAATGACGTTACTACAACGTATCCAAGTGACCACCAGAGACATTCTTCAAAGGAAAGAGGACTCGGTTTGGCAACACGGTCTTCCATCGACCACCAACCTACTGAAGCGCAGCTCAGAGTAAATATTTATTGCATTTTCCTTTTCCAAATGGGCGGTAATTTAGAATGCATAAGATACTGTATTTACGATAGCACAGCTTCGCCTTTGTTCCAGTCTCCCGCTCTTTCACTCAACCCAGCCCCTTTTCCTCTGTGTAACAAGCTGTCATATCTGTTCTGCTCGCTAGGGACGTTTTCCTTTATGACGGCAATTTGTAATCAAGTTATGATTTAATTATGTGTATGTGTGATTCTGTGTGATGAGTTAGGTATTTAGTAAATAAATAATTAAACCCAATTTTGTATTGCTGATTCAAATTGTTATCAGGGTTCTTGCAGATAACCAAGAATTTACAACTTTCAGATAAGACTGAAGTAAGATGAAGATTAATGTTGACTGCTATGGATGTAAAATATTACTAGTTCTTTAAGAGTTTATTCGGAAGATAACAGCTCTATAAATATTCTTTCGTGGTGCCCGACTCTAGTTAATTACATTTTATTTGATTAGCTCGATCAGGTGATATTAATTACTGAGAAATTATTTTATAGAATAGCATGTCTTAGTAATTAATCCGGCATAGCCAAAGACACGACACCACTCACTACCAGTAATTTGACTCACTGTACAAGACCTCACCCCTTCACCTCACTCTGTAAGTACTTTTGACAATATATTGAAAATTAGTTTTTGGTTATTTGTTTTTAGTCATAAGTCATATACTTGAAGGTTAATGTATCATTTTACTTGTTGTTATGTTTTGGTTGTTACATCAGGGTCAGTATTCATGAAGTGTCTCAGTGTAGGAGTGTTGATCTACGTAGGGATGAGATGATTAACCAGGGTAAAAAAGACATGCAAACAAGTATTGTAACACTGCAGTGTGTGTGTGTGTGTGTGTGTGTGTGTGTGTGTGAGTCACTTGCTGTTTAGACTCTCAGCTTGGGGATAGGAGTTATCATTGAACCTGGTGGTCAGTCTTTAGGCTGCTGTACAGCTTGACGGACCGTAGAGGATTGAACATTTATCCTCCTATATTTGGGGTTCTGAGAATAAAACAGCTTCAGAACAATCAATGTAGAAATATGTGTTTACAGTTCTACAGATCTGTTCAATAAGTGGTTGTTGTTGTTGTTGATGATCATGACTTTATTGAATTCTTGAGCAAATTATTTTTGCGTCATACATCTCATCTTAAATAGACAGATGTAGACAGACATACAAAACGTCACACACACATTACATACATAATGGAATAGACTTACAGACAGACAGTATTCACATAGACAACCATATAGCACAATACAACACAACACAATATGAGCCTGGTTCATTTTCAGTAATGAGGCCCTGGACCCCATTTACAGTTTCTACTTCAATGTATCAGGTGGAGTTATTCACCAGCTATAGAGTGAGTTGTTGTTTATGTTTCTAAGACTGCAGGGAGGGAGATGCAACAATGGTCTTGAGAACAGCTGGAAGTGTGTTGGTGGTCTTTCTCTGGTCTGTGACAGGTATGATCTAATTCATAACTTGACATGTTTGTCAATCTACAGGCATCAGTGTGAGCCAATTGGCCTTGGCTTAATTCTGATACCGTTGTGTTTCAGTGGTACTGGGTCAGGATGACTGGAGTGTGAGTTACACCACTCAGAGTATCTGTACCTTCAAGGAGTCAACAGTGGAGCTGTCCAGCTCTTACACATATCCCAGTGGTTATACAGTCACAACAACCTTCTGGTTCACTAAGTATAATGCTGAGGGTCCTGTTAGTCTGAGTGATGACCCAGACTACAAAGGTCGTGTGACGTACAGTAAGAATAAAGAGAATGGTCACACCCTGACAATCACAGACCTGAGAGAGAGTGACTCAGCTAGGTACAAGTTCAGATTTACAGATCAGACTGGGAAATGGAGATATACTGGCGAACCTGGAGTCGCTCTGTCTGTCACAGGTACGGTTACATTCAATATAGTTAAACTGTTGATTTCCATTTAGATTGGGAAATTGTCTTGGTTTGTATTTATATGTGTATAATATAGGATTTCTTCCATCTTTGTATTAGAGTGATAAGTCAGTGATAAAGAGATTTACAGTGATATTGTTTTTTCTCCAGGTCTTCAGGTGAAGTTGACTGTTGGATTTTGGTATAATACACTGACCTGTATCACCACCTGTACTCTGCCTGACAACCCCACCTACATCTGGTACAAGAACGGACACAAAGAAAAGGAGGACACTTCTAGCTCGTACCCAGACTCCTTTAGTCATGTAGACAGCTACTCCTGTGCTGTAAAAGGCCATGAGGATCTCCTCTCTCCTGCAGTGTGTAAGTGTGGACTTTTTTACTCAACATTTGTTTCAGGTTGTCAGACGATCATTATTGAATTTGCTGTGAATGTTACGTCCACTTCTGCTTTAGTTCCGTATGCTTTGCCACGCAGTGTTGAATGGGCTTCAAGATATATAATCAAATTCATGAAAACGCAGTTAATGGATGAATTTACTTCTACCAAATACCTGTCAATATGTTGTTGCACTTGTACATCACTGCACTACTTTTTTAAACAATGAAAAAAATTAGAAAAAAAAACTACAAAGCTGAGGGACTAGTCACATCCTGGTTACTTTCACAGCATATGATTTTAACTGGTGAAAACTAGTTTCCCTACTTAATCAACAGTGTTGACTTCTTTTAGTTTATTTTTTTCGAGATGGGATCACCTCGTTAGTCAGTATGTGTTACACATGTGCTCGCTTGTCCATCTGGTTAGTGGGAAGGTATTTCACCTGTGCTGGCCCAGGTGATATTTAAATGATGAAGTTTAAGAAATGTGGAGAGTCAACACCTTGATTTACTGATTTCTGAAAAACAAGTCTTCACCTTCCCTGCTTTTGTTTTTCTCCACTTTTTGGTTTGCTTCCTGTCTTCACGTTTGGTGTAGGTTTTTACTTTTTTCTTATCGGGCAAATACTGTGGGTGCTCATGTCTCTGGTTCCAGTTGTTGATGCTAGTCAACTTTCAATGGACATGAGTGTCTTTCACAACCTCTCCTAGAAACCTGTCTCATTTTGGTCTTTTTTAGTGACTCTTTGGTATTTCCCCCTTCTGTTTGAGTGACTTTTGGTTTTCTTGCAGGTGAACGTAACAGCGTAAGTGTATTGGTAATATTAAATCAAATCAAATGTATTTGTCACATACACATGGTTAGCAGATGTTAATGCGAGTGTAGCGAAATGCTTGTGCTTCTAGTTCCGACAATGCAGTAATAACAAGTAATCTAACTAACAATTCCAAAACTACTGTCTTGTACACAGTGTAAGGGGATAAAGAAGGTATAAAGGTGTTCTATTGTCTTGTCTTTCAGGTCAGAAGTGTTGGAGTGTGACTTACACCCATCAGAGTATCTGTGCCTTGAAGGGGTCAACAGTGGACATATCCTGCTCTTACACATATCCCAGTGATCATGAGATCAAAAAAGCTTTCTGGTTTACTAAATGGTCTGATAAGGATGCTGAAGATCTGAGCTCAGCGCCAGGGTATGAGGGTCATATAGAGTACCTTGGGGATAAGGAGAGTGACTGTACCCTGAGAATCACAGACCTGAGGTTGAGTGACTCTGCTGGGTACAGGTTCAGATTCATAACAACCAGAGACAAGTTTGCTGGCTCACCTGCCTCCCTGACTGTCACAGGTAATCTGTCACTCATCTCACATCTATTACTGTAATGACCTTATTAAATGCAGTCATACAGACACATTACATGTTGCATACCACTGTATGTGATACCAAATGTAGTATTTCACATAAGAGGACATAGTGAACACTGAACAAAAATATATATAATGTGTTTGTTTCATGAGTTGAAGTAAAAGATCCCAGAAATGTTCCACATGTACACAAAATGTACATCTCACAAATTTGTTTACATCCCTGTTTGTGAGAATTTCTCCTTTCCCAAGATAACTCATCCACTTGACAGATGTGGCATATTATGAAGCTGATTAAACAGCATTATTATTACACAGGTGCACTTTGTGCTGGGGACAATAAAAGGCCACTATAAATTGTGCAGTTTTGTCACACAAGACAATGCCACAGATGTCTCAAGTTTTGAGGGAGTGTGCAATTGGCATGCTGACTTCAGGAATGTCAACCAGAGCTGTTGCCAGATAATTTAATGTATGTTCATTTATCTACCGTAAGCTGCCTCCAATGTCATTTTAGAGAATTTGACAGTGCGTCCAACTGGCCTCACAACCGCAGACCACGTGTATGGCCACAATCAACAGCCTGATCAACTCTCTGTGAAGGAGATGTGTCACGCTGCATGAGACAAATACACTTTTTGTTCATATGGAACATTTCTGGGATTTATTATTTCAGCTCATGAAACATGAAACCAACACTTTACATGTTGTGTTTATATTTTTGTTCAATGTAGTTGAAACAGAGACCCGAGAGAGAGAATGACTCTCATTATTGTCTCTAAAATAGTTTATTCAGATTTAGGAGGGCAGTATGACACAGAGTTACTCTGTCTGTCACAGGTAATACTGTGCTAAATACTAGACCAAGATTCGATACAAATGTGCATTATCAATCTACAGACTAACGTCATTTGAATTCAAACAAAATGAATAATCTAGTTATTGTAGGTTAGTTCAACACATCTTGATTTGTGTTTATTCAGTTTTAGGGTCAGGATGATAGTCTGTACAGACTGTAATAGGACAGGCTTGCATCATTTCTTCAGAAGAGAACTCAGTAAATTCATACAGTATTTTCATGTGCTGTATTTATCTCCAGATCTACAGGTAAAGATGACAACTTCAATGTTTTCAAGCTGGGTGACTCTGACCTGTAGTACCACCTGTACTCTGACTGACAGCCCAACCTACATCTGGTATAGGAATGGACACAAAGTAAAGGAGGACACTTCCAGCCAGTACTCAGACTACCTTAGAAATGCAGACAGTTACTCCTGTGCTGTAAAAGGCCATGATAATCTCCACTCTCCTGCAGTGTGTGAGTGTAGATTCAAATACAGTATTCCTCCTCATTAGGCTATATTCATTCATGTTGGTGAATTACACATCTGAAACACTCATCACACAGAAAGATCTGAGAAAAGAATACAGAAAACACTATATTGTCATGTTATTGTTTAAGGTGTCCGTGGTCAGAACTGTTGGAGTGTGACTTACCCCCATGAGGGAGTCTGTGCCTTGAAGGGGTCAACAGTGGATATATCCTCCACGTATGACAGTGGTGATGCTACGATCACATCATCACACTGGTTTAGTTCTAAACAGAGTTCCAGCTGGAAGGATGAGTTGGTCCCTGAGGACCTAACCACAGACCCAGGGTATGCAGGTCGTGTGGAGTATGTTGGAGAGAAGGAGAGAGGTCACTCCACCCTGAGAATCACAGATCTGAGAGAGGAGGACTCAGCTGAGTACAAGTTCATATTCAATACACAAACCTCAGGATGGGGGTACAGCTTCCCTGGAACAACTCTGACTGTCACAGGTAACACTGCACTCACAACCTACAGGTGAATATGACTCCTGTCTGGTGATGCAACACTTTGGGAACATTCCCCAAATTCCAGAACACCTGGTTGGAGGATTAATTCCTTCTGATTCTGGGAATATTCTTGAAAACATGGGGATTTTGGGAATATTGTGTAAAACATGGGGATTCTGGGAATATTGTGTAAAACATGGGGATTCTGGGAATATTGTGTAAAACATGGGGATTCTGGGAGAGTTACCAGAATTGTTGAACCCTTTTCCTGCCACAGTGACAATGCAGCTGTGGGTGTTGATGTCTTTTTTTTACACTGATACAATAGGAACCTTCTGTGTAGGAAAGTCTTTGTTTATTGTAATAGATCAGGTGATTCAGGGTTGTAATGATGTTTTTTCTCCAGGTCTTCAGGTGCGGATTATGGATCCAACCAACATCATAGAGGGAACGTGTCTTCGTCTGTTCTGTGAGTCCATATGCTTTCTGCAGGACAACCCCTCTTACATCTGGTACAAGAACGGACAACGTCTGTTCAGTCACGAGACCAAGTACCTGATCCTAGACCCAGTCAGCAGTGAGGATGCAGGCAGATACTCCTGTGCTGTAAACGGCCAGGAGGATCTCGCCTCTGCTGAAAAGACTCTCACTGTCAGATGTGAGTATGTGGGATATAATTCTAGAACTACACACTGAGTATACAAAACATTTAGAACACCTGCTTTTTCCATGACATAGACCAGATTTACACAACTGGTGGTCCACAGGCCGAATTTGGCTTGCGGGGGGGGGGGGGGGGGGGGAGGGAATAAAACCACCCCCAAGCCAAGTAAGGTAAGAGACACATTGTTGCATTATACTATGTTTAATATTACCTTTTTTTGTGATCCAGTTTACTAGATGGCCCAAAGAACACCTCGGTGTCAGTCAGTCCCTCTGGTGAAATAGTGGAGGGCAGTTCAGTAACTCTGACCTGCAGCAGTGATGCCAACCCACCTGTGTACAAGGGGCGGTAGGGTAGCCTAGTGGTTAGAGCTTTGAGACTAGTAACCAAAAGGTTGCAAGTTCATATCCCCGAGCTGACAAGGTACAAATCTGTCGTTCTGCCCCTGAACAGGCAGGTAAACCCACTGTTCCTAGGCCGTCATTGAAAATAAGAATTTGTTCTTAACTGACTTGCCTAGTTAAATAAAGGTAAAATAAAACAAACACACCTGGTACAAGATAACATACAAGAAAATGTCAATGAAACATTCTGGACAGAGATACACCATCCATAATATCAGCTCTGAGGACAGAGGAGAATATTACTGTGAGGCTGAGAGTTGGAGTTAAAATATCAAAGCTTGTTCCTGTAAATGTTTTGCATATCATCTCCAATTTCTACTCTATTTTACTTTAATTGTGATTTTACAGATATATATTCTGAACTCAAAACGAAAGTATTGTGACACATTTTTCTATCAGATAAACCAAAGACCACCTCAGTGTCAGTCCCTTTGGTGAACTAGTGGAGAGCAGTTCAGTGACTCTGACCTGCAGCAGTGATGCCAACCCACCTGTGGACAAATACACCTGGTACAAGAAGAACGTAACCTCACCAAAAGCATCAGGACAGAGTTACAGCATCACTAACATCATCTCTGAGGACAGAGGAGAATATTACTGTGAGGCTGAGAATAAATGTGGACGTCTCAACTCTTCTTCTGTGTTTGTGGACGTTCAGTGTTAGTTCACCTAACCTTCATCTATTCATTGACAATCACACAGGTCAACAACAATAAAGAATCATTAGTAATGTTACACCCTCATCATACCATATGACATAGTATTAGTAATATTACACACCTATCATACCATATGACATAGTATTAGTAATATTACACACTTATCATACCATATGACATAGTATTAGTAATATTACACACTTATCATACCATATGACATAGTATTAGTAATATTACACACTTATCATACCATATGACATAGTATTAGTAATATTACACACTTATCATACCATATGTTATAGAATTAGTAATGTTACACACGTATCATCCCATATGTTATAGAATTAGTAATGTTACACACGTATCATCCCATATGTTATAGAATTAGTAATGTTACACACTTATCATCCCATATGTTATAGAATTAGTAATGTTACACACTTATCATCCCATATGTTATAGAATTAGTAATGTTACACACTTATCATCCCATATGTTATAGAATTAGTAATGTTACACACTTATCATCCCATATGATATATAATTAAATAAATATTGTTTCATTTTCTTCTTCCCTGGTTTCCTCTATGTCATATCTCCATCATGCATTTATAACCTCATGATACTACAGCAGTGTTTCCCTGGTTTCCTCTATGTCATATCTCCACCTTGCATTTATAACCTCATGATACTACAGCAGTGTTTCCCTGGTTTCCTCTATGTCATATCTCCACCATGCATTTATAACCTCATGATATGACAGCAGTGTTTCCCTGGTTTCCTGTGGTGGGGGTGGGGGCTGTCCTGACTGCTGGAGCTCTTCTAGTCAACATCTACTGCACTCTGAAGAGGTGAGTCTGACATTTACATGTACTTATCTTACACTAAGGTCAGTAGAGAGCAGAACTCACTCCGTCCCTCATTACAGGAGCTCCACAGGAGGAAGTGATGCCACAGCAGACACAGGTGATAATGTCAAAAAACAAAGTTATTTCAATACCAATACAGCAGAAGCAGACAGGAAGCGAATTAATTAATGTATTTGTGTTTTATGCAGTATTGCGTATTTGTGTTTCTGTGTCTCTCTCCACAGAGTGTCCATCCTAATCCTAACAGTGATACGAACACATCTCTGAACATGAAGACCAGGTCACCAGAGTATGACACCCTGGCAGTAAGTCTCTTAGAATGCAGTCCGTGTACATAAACGTGTTAGAGGGAGGGGTTTGTAAAGTGCTCATTCAATGTGTCTCCTTTCAGAATGTGAGGGACTCCCCAGTGACCTTCGCAGTGACACAGCCCCAGTGGTGGACCTCTCCTCTCCTCAGGACTCCAGTGGTGGACCTCTCCTCTCCTCAGGACTCCAGTGGTGGACCTCTCCTCCCCTCAGGACTCCAGTGGTGGACCTTATAAACAGTTTGTTATTTTGTTATTGATACAAATGTATGAGGACATGATTGGGATATATGAAGAGAGACAGGAGGCTGCGGTAATGTTGAGATGCCAGTATGGGAGCTCTAGTCTAGAACACTGGAACCTTCAGTAGCACTTTGATGGAGATGATGAGGAGTGATGGGTCACATCTTGTGAGGAAACACATTAAGAAACCATATAGAACAGTCAACACTTTGTTGTGGATCTGTATTTAAAGAAAATACTATGTTGAAAATGGGCTGCATTTAGCCCCTTTAAAACATGTAGGCCCACTCCTCAAATTAAGAAATGTAAATAGCTATGCAGTCTTTAGCAGTACATCCAGTACATCCCTTTCTGACATGCTGTTGATGCATGTGATTGTCTTAAATCCCTGACTAGGCTACTTTAAAAATGTGTCAAACACAGAACTCACACTTCTTGTTTCAATGCACTGCTACACCAGTAAGTTAACTCACTTACTCTGTAAGTATGGTTGACGAGATCATTAAATATATACAGTACCAGTCAGAAGTTTGGACACAACTACTCCTTCAAGGGTTTTTCTTTATTTTTACTTTTCTCTGCGTTGTAGAATAATAGTGAAGACATCACAACTATGAAATAACACATATGGAATCATGAAGTAACCAAAAAGGTGTTAAACAAATATATATATATATAGATTTTATATTTGAGATTCTTCAAAGGAGCCACCCTTTGCCTTGATGACAGCTTTGGACACTCTTAGCATTCTCTCAACCAGCTTCATGAGGTAGTCACCTGGAATGCATTTCAATTAACAGGTGTGCTTTGTTAAAAGTTCATTTGTGGAATAGATTTCCTTCTTAATGCTTTTGAGACAATCAGTTGTGTTGTGACGAGGTGGGCGTGGTATACAGAAGATGGCCCTATTTGGTAAAAGACCAAGTCCATATTATGACAGTAACTGCTCAAATAAGCAAAGAGAAACGACAGTCCATCATTACTTTAAGACATGAAGGTCAGTCAATAAGGAAAATGTCAAGAACTTTGAAAGTTTCTTCAAGTGCAGTCGAAAGAACCATCCAGTCCTATGTACAGAACGACCGTACTATCTAACAAAACTTACTATATCCCTTCCTTCAGTTATATTATTTGTGGTAGAATTCGTTACCAAGGTCATTTCGGGCCTTCTTCCTTCCTTCCTATCGATTTTGGTTAAAACACAAAGTAGGAACCTCTATATTTGTTCAGAATATTCAAGCACCTATCATTGATTAAATCCAAACTCCTTTAGAACATTCAATCAAAAATATCTTAAATAATTCCTCCCAAATTCGAGAATAAAGACTATTTACCTTCGTCCTGTAGACTGGGAAAAGCAATGTCGGTTCGATTCCATCACCTTCTCTGTCGTCCTTGGATCATATATCGGCCTGTTTTTTTAAACGTCAATTCAGAGGCCAGGTCTTTAAATAACGAGTCCAGGCCCGTTCGTGCACGGCTTTCGGCTCTCCCTTCGGACGACAGAGACAAGTTTGTGGAATCCGTCTCGAAGGACCAATTGTTACTGTAATTTAGTTATTCCAATATGTTTTCATTAATTGAATTCCCTTAATCTATTTTATGAGAATTTGTAAGATTCTTGTTCGCATAAAATAGACGGAGACCAGTCTTTTCAATAATAGGTAACAGAATTTATTCTCGGAGCGCGCTCCCACGTTACCATGAGCAACAGTTTATATACAATAACATGACGTCATTTCATTGCTTCTAAAATGAATCTCCTCCTCCAGACAGGGACAAAGGGAAGTTTAAAAGTTCATTAAAAGTTCATTCTGACCCCCTAGCACATACACAGGACACACAACAAAACTGAATTGACTTTTGACTCCTCACCATTATCGATCACCACTTAGCTGACAGTTCTAACTAACAGAAAACCTAGGAATGTTTGTTCAACGAAACTTAATCCACAACCCATTCCTTTCTTCCCAGTTGGAATGGTGTTCATTAATTTTAATTACTCCATGTCCGTGTCACACAATCCCTTCTTATGAACTCATATTGTTAATCAGATATAATAAAACTAAGTATACGTTTATTTAGTTACAGTTCTATTTAAAATGAGAATATTGTTTATTCATTTATTCATAATATTTCTAACAACAACGCATCACCGGTTGCAAACTACCTGCCCTCAAGGTCACCTACACCACCCAATGTCACAGAAAGGCCAAAAAGATCATCAAGGACAACAACCACCGGAGCCACTGCATGTTCACCCTGCTATCATCCAGAAGACGAGGTCAGTACAGGTGCATCAAAGCGGGGACCGAGAGACTGAAAAACAGCTTCTGTCTCAAGGCCATCAGACTGTTAAACAGCCAACACTAACATTGAGTGGCTGCTGCCAACATACTGAATCAACTCTAGCCACGTTAATAATGTAAAAATTGATGTTATCAATTTATCACTAGTCACTTTATATAATGTTTTACATACCCTACATTACTCATCTCATATGTACACTGCTCAAAAAAATAAAGGGAACACTTAAACAACACAATGTAACTCCAAGTCAATCACACTTCTGTGAAATCAAACTGTCCACTTAGGAAGCAACACTGATTGACAATACATTTCACATGCTGTTGTACAAATGAAATGGAAGGTGGAAATTATAGGCATTTAGCAAGACACCCCCAATAAAGGAGTGGTTCTGCAGGTGGGGACCACAGACCACTTCTCAGTTCCTATGCTTCCTGGCTGATGTTTTGGTCACTTTTGAATGCTGGCGGTGCTTTCACTCTAGTGGTAGCATGAGACGGAGTCTACAACCCACACAAGTGGCTCAGGTAGTGCAGCTCATCCAGGATGGCACATCAATGAGAGATGTGGCAAGAAGGTTTAATGTGTCTGTCAGCGTAGTGTCCAGAGCATGGAGGCGCTACCAGGAGACAGGCCAGTACATCAGGAGACGTGGAGGAGGCCGTAGGAGGGCAACAACCCAGCAGCAGGACCGCTACCTCCACCTTTGTGCAAGGGGGAGCAGGAGGAGCACTGCCAGAGCCCTGCAAAATGACCTCCAGCAGGCCACAAATGTGCATGTGTCTGCTCAAACGGTCAGAAACAGACTCCATGAGGGTGGTATGAGGGCCCGACGTCCACAGGTGGGGGTTGTGCTTACAGCCCAACACCGTGCAGGACGTTTGGCATTTGCCAGAGAACACTAAGATTGGCAAATTCGCCACTGGCGTCCTGTGCTCTTCACAGATTAAAGCAGGTTCACACTGAGCACATGTGACAGACGTGACAGAGTCTGGATACGCCGTGGAGAACGTTCTGCTGCCTGCAACATCCTCCAGCATGACCGGTTTGGCGGTGGGTCAGTCATGGTGTGGGGTGGCATTTCTTTGGTGGGCCGCACAGCCCTCCATGTGCTTGCCAGAGGTAGCCTGACTGCCATTAGGTACCGAGATGAGATCCTCAGACCCCTTGTGAGACCATTTGCTGGTGCAGTTGGCCCTGGGTTCCTCCTAATGCAAGACAATGCTAGACCTCATGTGGCTGGAGTGTGTCAGCAGTTCCTGCAAGAGGAAGGCATTGATGCTATGGACTGGCCCGCCCATTCCCCAGACCTGAATCCAATTGAGCACATCTGGGACATCATGTCTCGCTCCATCCACCACAGACTGTCCAGGAGTTGGCGGATGCTTTAGTCCAGGTCTGGGAGGAGATCCCTCAGGAGACCATCCGCCACCTCATCAGTAGCATGCCCAGGCGTTGTAGGGAGGTCATACAGGCACGTGGAGGCAACACACACTACTGAGCCTCATTTTGACTTGTTTTAAGGACATTACATAAAAGTTGTTTCAGCCTGTAGTGTGGTTTTCCACTTTAATTTTGAGTGTGACTCCAAATCCAGACCTCCATGGGTTGATACATTTGATTTCCGTGTGATTTTGTTGTCAGCACATTCAACTATGTAAAGACAAAAGTGTTTCATAAGAATATTTCACTCATTCAGATCTAGGATGTGTTATTTTAGTGTTCCCTTTATTTCTTTGAGCAGTGTATACGGATAACATGCAACATTAGACTGTATATGGATAACAGGCTACATTAGACTATATATGGATAACAGGCTACATTAGACTATATATGGATAACAGACAACAGACTATATATGGATAACAGTCTACATTAGACTATATATGGATTACAGACCACATTAGACTATATATGGATAACAGACCACATTAGACTATATATGGATAACAGACCACATTAGGCTGTAAATGATAACAGGCTACATTAGACTATATATGGATAACAGGCTACATTAGACTATATATGGATAACATGCTACATTAGACTATATATGGAAAACATGCTACACTAGACTATATATGGAAAACATGCTACATTAGACTATATATGGATAACAGACCACATTAGACTATATATGGATAACAGGCTACATTAGACTATATATGAATAACATGCTACATTAGACTATATATGGATAACATGCTACATTAGACTATATATGGATAACAGGCTACATTAGACTATATATGGATAACATGCTACATTAGACTATATATGGATAACAGGCTACATTAGACTATATATGGATAACAGGCTACATTAGACTATATATGGACAACAGGCTACATTAGACTATATATGGATAACATGCTACATTAGACTATATATGGATAACAGGTTAAATTCGACTATATATGGATAACATGCTACATTAGACTATATATGATAACAGGCTACATTAGACTATATATGGATAACATGCTACATTAGACTATATATGGATAACAGGCTACATTAGACTATATATGGATAACAGGCTACATTAGACTATATATGGATAACAGGCTACATCAGAATATATATGGATAACAGGCTACATTAGACTATATATGGAAAACAGGCTACATTAGACTATATATATGGATAACAGGCTACATTAGACTATGTATAGATAGCAGGCTACATTAGACAATATATGGATAACAGGCTACATTAGACTATATATGGATAACAGGCTACATTAGACTATATATGGATAACAGGCTACATTAGACTATATATGGATAACAGGCTACATCAGACTATATATGGATAACATGCTACATTAGACGATATATGGATAACAGGCTACATTAAACTGTATATGGACATGCTACATTAGACTATATATGGATAACAGGCTACATTAGACTATATATGGATAACAGGCTACATTAGACTATATATATTGATAACAGGCTACATTAGACTATGTATAGATAGCAGGCTACATTAGACAATATATGGATAACAGGCTACATTAGACTATATATGGATAACAGGCTACATTCGACTATGTATAGATAGCAGGCTACATTAGACAATATATGGATAACAGGCTACATTAGACTATATATGGATAACAGACCGCAGACTATATATGGATAACAGTCTACATTAGACTATGTATGATAACAGGCTACATTAGACTATATATGGATAACATGCTACACTAGACTATATATGGTAAACATGCTACACTAGACTATATATGGATAACAGGCTACATTAGACTATATATGGATAACAGGCTACATTAGACTATATATGGATAACAGGCTACATTAGACTATATATGGATAACAGGCTACATCAGACTATATATGGATAACATGCTACATTAGACGATATATGGATAACAGGCTACATTAAACTGTATATGGACATGCTACATTAGACTATATATGGATAACAGGCTACATTAGACTATATATGGATAACAGGCTACATTAGACTATATATATTGATAACAGGCTACATTAGACTATGTATAGATAGCAGGCTACATTAGACAATATATGGATAACAGGCTACATTAGACTATATATGGATAACAGGCTACATTCGACTATGTATAGATAGCAGGCTACATTAGACAATATATGGATAACAGGCTACATTAGACTATATATGGATAACAGACCGCAGACTATATATGGATAACAGTCTACATTAGACTATGTATGATAACAGGCTACATTAGACTATATATGGATAACATGCTACACTAGACTATATATGGTAAACATGCTACACTAGACTATATATGGATAACAGGCTACATTAGACTATATATGGATAACAGGCTACATTAGACTATATATGGATAACAGGCTACATTAGACTATATATGGATAACAGGCTACATCAGACTATATATGGATAACATGCTACATTAGACGATATATGGATAACAGGCTACATTAAACTGTATATGGACATGCTACATTAGACTATATATGGATAACAGGCTACATTAGACTATATATGGACAACAGGCTACATTAGACTATATATATATGGATAACAGGCTACATTAGACTATGTATAGATAGCAGGCTACATTAGACAATATATGGATAACAGGCTACATTAGACTATATATGGATAACAGGCTACATTCGACTATGTATAGATAGCAGGCTACATTAGACAATATATGGATAACAGGCTACATTAGACTATATATGGATAACAGGCTACATTAGACTATATATGGATAACAGGCTACATTAGACTATATATGGATAACAGGCTACATCAGACTATATATGGATAACATGCTACATTAGACGATATATGGATAACAGGCTACATTAAACTGTATATGGACATGCTACATTAGACTATATATGGATAACAGGCTACATTAGACTATATATGGATAACAGGCTACATTAGACTATATATATTGATAACAGGCTACATTAGACTATGTATAGATAGCAGGCTACATTAGACAATATATGGATAACAGGCTACATTAGACTATATATGGATAACAGACCGCAGACTATATATGGATAACAGTCTACATTAGACTATGTATGATAACAGGCTACATTAGACTATATATGGATAACATGCTACACTAGACTATATATGGTAAACATGCTACACTAGACTATATATGGATAACAGGCTACATTAGACTATATATGGATAACAGGCTACATTAGACTATATATGGATAACAGGCTACATTAGACTATATATGGATAACAGGCTACATCAGACTATATATGGATAACATGCTACATTAGACGATATATGGATAACAGGCTACATTAAACTGTATATGGACATGCTACATTAGACTATATATGGATAACAGGCTACATTAGACTATATATGGACAACAGGCTACATTAGACTATATATATGGATAACAGGCTACATTAGACTATGTATAGATAGCAGGCTACATTAGACAATATATGGATAACAGGCTACATTAGACTATATATGGATAACAGGCTACATTCGACTATGTATAGATAGCAGGCTACATTAGACAATATATGGATAACAGGCTACATTAGACTATATATGGATAACAGACCGCAGACTATATATGGATACAAGTCTACATTAGACTATATATGGATAACAGACCACATTAGACTATATATGGATAACAGACCACATTAGACTATATATGGATAACAGGCTACATTAGACTATAAATGATAACTGGCTACATTAGACTATATATGATAACAGGCTACATTAGATTATGTATGATAACAGGCTACATTAGACTATATATGGATAACATGCTACACTAGACTATATATGGAAAACATGCTACACTAGACTATATATGGATAACAGGCTATATTAGACTATATATGGATAACAGGCTACATTTGACTATATATGGATAACAGGCTATATTACACTATATATGGATAACAGGCTACATTAGACTATGTATAGATAGCAGGCTACATTAGACAATATATGGATAACAGACCACAGACTATATATGGATAACAGTCTACATTAGACTATATATGGATAACAGACCACATTAGACTATATATGGATAACAGACCACATTAGACTATATATGGATAACAGGCTACATTAGACTATAAATGATGGCTACATTAGACTATATATGATAACAGGCTACTTTAGATTATGTATGATAACAGGCTACATTAGACTATATATGGATAACATGCTACACTATACTATATATGGATAACATGCTACACTAGACTATCTATGGATAACAGGCTATATTAGACTATATATGGATAACAGGCTACATTAGACTATATATGGATAACAGGCTACATTAGACTATATATGGATAACAGGCTACATCAGACTATATATGGATAACATGCTTCATTAGACGATATATGGATAACAGGCTACATTAAACTGTATATGGGCATGCTACATTAGACTATATATGGATAACAGGCTACATTAGACTATATATGGATAACAGGCTACATTAGACTATATATGGATAACAGGCTACATTCGACTATGTATAGATAGCAGGCTACATTAGACAATATATGGATAACAGGCTACATTAGACTATATATGGATAACAGACCACAGACTATATATGGATAACAGTCTACATTAGACTATATATGGATAACAGACCACATTAGACTATATATGGATAACAGACCACATTAGACTATATATGGATAACAGGCTACATTAGACTATAAATGATAACTGGCTACATTAGACTATATATGATAACAGGCTACATTAGATTATGTATGATAACAGGCTACATTAGACTATATATGGATAACATGCTACACTAGACTATATATGGAAAACATGCTACACTAGACTATATATGGATAACAGGCTATATTAGACTATATATGGATAACAGGCTACATTTGACTATATATGGATAACAGGCTACATTAGACTATATATGGATAACAGGCTACATTAGACTATGTATAGATAGCAGGCTACATTAGACAATATATGGATAACAGGCTACATTAGACTATATATGGATAACAGACCACAGACTATATATGGATAACAGTCTACATTAGACTATATATGGATAACAGACCACATTAGACTATATATGGATAACAGACCACATTAGACTATATATGGATAACAGGCTACACTAGACTATATATGGATAACAGACCACATTAGACTATATATGGATAACATGCTACATTAGACTATATATGGATAACATGCTACACTAGACTATATATGGATAACAGGCTACATTAGACTATATATGGATAACAGGCTACATTAGACTATATATGGATAACAGGCTACATTAAACTGTATATGGACATGCTACATTAGACTATATATGGATAACAGGCTACATTAGACTATATATGGATAACAGGCTACATTAGACTATATATGGATAACAGGCTACATTCGACTATGTATAGATAGCAGGCTACATTAGACAATATATGGATAACAGGCTACATTAGACTATATATGGATAACAGACCACAGACTATATATGGATAACAGTCTACATTAGACTATATATGGATAACAGACCACATTAGACTATATATGGATAACAGACCACATTAGACTATATATGGATAACAGGCTACATTAGACTATAAATGATAACTGGCTACATTAGACTATATATGATAACAGGCTACATTAGATTATGTATGATAACAGGCTACATTAGACTATATATGGATAACATGCTACACTAGACTATATATGGAAAACATGCTACACTAGACTATATATGGATAACAGGCTATATTAGACTATATATGGATAACAGGCTACATTTGACTATATATGGATAACAGGCTACATTAGACTATATATGGATAACATGCTACATTAGACTATGTATAGATAGCAGGCTACATTAGACAATATATGGATAACAGGCTACATTAGACTATATATGGATAACAGACCACAGACTATATATGGATAACAGTCTACATTAGACTATATATGGATAACAGACCACATTAGACTATATATGGATAACAGACCACATTAGACTATATATGGATAACAGGCTACATTAGACTATATATGGATAACAGGCTCCATTAGACTATATATATGGATAACAGGCTACATTAGACTATGTATAGATAGCAGGCTACATTAGACAATATATGGATAACATGCTACATTAGACTATATATGGATAACAGGCTACATTAGACTATATATGGACAACAGGCTACATTAGACTATATATGGATAACATGCTACATTAGACTATATATGGATAACAGGTTAAATTAGACTATATATGGATAACATGCTACATTAGACTATATATGATAACAGGCTACATTAGACTATATATGGATAACATGCTACATTAGACTATATATGGATAACATGCTACATTAGACTATATATGATAACAGGCTACATTAGACTATATATGGATAACATGCTACACTAGACTATATATGGATAACATGCTACATTAGACTATATATGATAACAGGCTACATTAGACTATATATGGATAACATGCTACATTAGACTATACAGTATATAGACAGAAGCAGTCAATACAGCAGACTATGATGTCAACAATATATAATAATATGATTGTGGTATGTTGTCATACAGTGTTTGTGTGATGAAATGTGACTTTGTCAAGTAGCCAGTGTTGTGTTTCACCATTCTATCTGATTCATTTCCAGTTTGTAATGTTGTTATTAGCCCAACATTATTGAGGACATTATTATCAGGATGGTGCAGTAATGTTGAGATGCCAGTAGGAGGAGCTCTAGTCTAGAACACTGGAACCTTCAGTACCACTTTGATGCAGCTGATGAGGAGTGTAAATCGAATGTGTTTGTAGAATAGAATGAATGACATCATGGAACTGACCAAATGTAAATGGAACTTTGACCTGTTCCATGTAGAACTCAGAGGGACAAGGCAACACATTCTAAGATATTATAAACATTCCATATAGAATAGTCAACATATTGTTAACATGGTTCTGTATTTATATAAAAGTGGAAATGGGGGACATTTTGTCCATTATAGAAATGTACGTCCACTCTAATACATTAATCTTTATTTTCTGACTTGCTGTTCTACATGTCATGCATATTAATAACTCAAAGAGGAAGGAGAGGGCAGTTTTGCATCAGCTACTTGTGTTCTGACTACTATAAATATGTATCAACCACAGAACTGACACGTACTAACAGTTCCCACACACTACCAGTAAGTTGACTCACTGTACAAGACTCTCCCCTTCACTTCACTCTGTAAGTACTGTAATTACAATAAAATATATAGTTTTGGGTTATTTGTTTTTAGTAATAAGTCATATACTTGAGGGTAATGTATAATTTTACTTCTTGTTCTGAGCTGTGTTTTGGTTGTTACATCAGGGTCAGTATTCATAAAGTGTCTCAGTGTAGGAGTGTTGATCTACATAGTGATGAGATGATTAACCAGGGTAAAATAGACATGCAAACAAACATTGTGGCACTGCAGGGTGTGTGTGTGTGTTTGATGGTTAGTCTTTAGGCTGCTGTACAGCTTGACGGACCATAGAGGCTTGAACATTGATCCTCCTATATCTGGGGTTCTGAACAATCAATGTAGAAATATGTGTTTACAGTACTACACATTTGTTCAATAAGTGATTGTTGTTGTTAATGATGATGGGGGTGGTGATGGTGACTTTTTTGTATCCATTAGGAAATTATTTTTGTATCATACATCATGTCATCTTAAATAGAGAGACGTAGACAGACATGCAACACGTCACACACATTACATGCATAGTACAATAGACTTACAGACAGACAGTATTCACATAGACCATATAGCACAATACAACAACACAATATGAGCCTGGTTCATTTTTAGTAATGAGGCCCTGGACCCCCTTTACAGTTTATACTTCAATATATCAGGTGGAGTTATTCACCAGCTATAGAGTGAGTTGTTGTTTATGTTTCTAAGACTGCAGGGTGGGAGATGCAACAATGGCCTTGAGAACAGCAGGAAGTGTGTTGGTGGTCTTTCTCTGGTCTGTAGCAGGTATGGTCTCATTCTTATCTTTAAGTTGCCCTGTTTATCAGTCTACAGACATTTCTAAAAGCATAACCATTTTTATGTTCTACTGTCGACACATTTGGTGTCTCCACTTCCCTTTAAAAAGTTGTCTTTCTCACCTCACTGAGTGAATCTTATCTGTGGTTTCCATTCACACTCAACCAAAGAGTATCAATGTCTCAACTCAACTAAAAGGTTAAGAATCATGTTATTTTGGTGTGTTTTGTTAGGCGTCTCCACTTCACTTTAAATAGTTATCTTTCACACCTCACTGAGTGATGTTTATCTGTGGTTTCCATTCACACTCACATCAGGAACTATGACAACAATGTGGACAAACCCTACTCAGTTTGAAATTGGTCCATCTTAATGAGAAAAACTAAATGCACAACCCTCCACAGAGTTAATCATATTTTCACACGACTCTCCCCTTGTACTGTAAACCAAATGGCACCCCTCCCCCTCACATAATCAACTCAAAATAATGTTTTCAACCACAGAGAAGCGACTCAATTTTTTGGGGTAATGCTGTGTTCAATTGGTTGTAATCTTGGACTGAGCAGACCTTCCCATACAATTCCAATCAACTCCATGAAATACATAATTCTACCAATCCAATTCACAATATAATTTACAAACAAAATACCCTTTCAAACATATTTCCCATAAATACAGGTATTTTATCAACCAGCATATTTGAGTTAGAACAAATATTACAACAAATATTATGGTTTATCTTTTTTTATGAAATTGAAATTGTAACCAGCTCTGCAATGCTTGTTTGAAAAAGACAGATACTTTGAAGGTTTCATTTTCTATTCATCGAACGTTAGACATGGCAATCTGCACAAAGACAAAATGGCCATTTATCAACAAGGCATGAGCTTTTCTTAGTAATCGACTTGAGAACCATTTTGGGTTCAAGTAAAACTTTTGTATCAGTGAAGCTTTTAGAGAGTTTTAGTGCTTTTATATTTGATCATCTCAACCCACCCAGTTAGTAATCATTATATAGCGACTGTGTGTTTATAAATGTGAAAATTGACTTCGCCACTTCAACATGTTTTTGTGGCACAGTTAATTCCACGCAGAGTTATTGGCCAGAAGGTTGAGGGTTCGCCGACTCAGATTTTCAACATTTTGACGCCATATTTGTATGTACAGTATATAAAATATATGCAACACATTTTCCACCAACAGGTTTCTGTGCCAAAACACCACACAACCAAGACAGACACAAAAGTCTAAAGACTTCGAGCACTTCAATATCATGGTTTTCATTTTGAAAACCACAATCAATTCTCGATCGCAATTTGGACAAACAGAAAATACATCCCTCCTTACCTTGTAGGCCAACCCAGTATTGAAGGCTTGACAATCTCTGAATGTCATTCAACTTGTTGGTGTTTTGTGACAGATTTCTCTTTCCATTAATGAAATGGCTGCTGCTCAGTTTGGATTGATTGATTTTATTTGTCAGACACATTAATACAGACACATTACAGAGATAGACACATTAGAGAGATACAGACACATTACATTAATACAGACACATTAGAGATACAGACACATTACAGAGATACAGACACATTACATTAATACAGACACATTAGAGATACAGACACATTACATTAATACAGACACATTAGAGATACAGACACATTACAGAGATACAGACACATTACATTAATACAGACACATTAGAGATACAGACACATTACAGAGATACAGACACATTACAGAGATAGACACATTAGAGAGATACAGACACATTACATTAATACAGACACATTAGAGATACAGACACATTAGAGATACAGACACATTACAGAGATACAGACACATTACAGAGATAGACACATTAGAGAGATACAGACACATTACAGAGATACAGACACATTACAGAGATAGACACATTAGAGAGATACAGACACATTACAGAGATAGACACATTAGAGAGATACAGACACATTACAGAGATACAGACACATTACATTAATACAGACACATTAGAGATACAGACACATTAGAGATACAGACACATTACAGAGATACAGACACATTACAGAGATAGACACATTAGAGAGATACAGACACATTACATTAATACAGACACATTACATAGATACAGACACATTAGAGAGATACAGACACATTACATAGATACAGACACATTACAGAGATACAGACACATTAGAGAGATACAGACACATTACATAGATACAGACACATTACATTAATACAGACACATTACATTAATACAGACACATTAGAGAGATACAGACACATTACATAGATACAGACACATTACATAGATACAGACACATTACAGAGATACAGACACATTACAGAGATACAGACATATTACAGAGATACAGACACATTACAGAGATACAGACACATTACATAGATACAGACACATTACATAGATACAGACACATTACAGAGATAGACACATTACAGAGATACAGACACATTACATAGATACAGACATATTACAGAGATACAGACACATTACATAGATACAGACACATTACATAGATACAGACATATTACAGAGATACAGACACATTACAGAGATACAGACACATTACATAGATACAGACACATTACATAGAGACAGACATATTACAGAGATACAGACACATTACAGAGATACAGACACATTACAGAGATACAGACACATTACAGAGATACAGACACATTACAGAGATACAGACACATCACATACAGACACATTACATACAGACACATTACAGAGATAGACACATTACAGAGATACAGACATATTACAGAGATACAGACACATTACAGAGATACAGACACATTACATAGATACAGACACATTACATAGATACAGACACATTACAGAGATACAGACACATTACAGAGATACAGACACATTACAGAGATACAGACACATTACAGATATACAGACACATTACATACAGACACATTACTGAGATAGACACATTAGAGGTACAGACACATTACAGAGATACAAACACATAGATACAGACACATTACAGAGATAGACACATTAGAGGTACAGACACATTACAGAGATACAGACACATAGATACAGGCACATTACAGAGATACAGACACATTACAGAGATACAGACACATTACAGAGATACAGACACATTACAGAGATACAGACACATTACAGAGATACAGACACATTACAGAGATACAGACACATTACATAGATACAGACACATTACAGAGATACAGACACATTACAGAGATACAGACACATTACAGAGGTACATACACATTACAGAGATACAGACACATAGATACAGGCACATTACAGAGATACAGACACTTTACAGAGATACAGACACATTACAGAGACATTACAGAGACAGACACATAGATACAGACACATTACAGAGATACAGACACATAGATACAGACACATTACAGAGATACAGACACATAGATACAGACACATTACAGAGACAGACACATTAGGGAGATACAGACACATTGCATAGGTACAGACACATTACAGAGATACAGACACATTACAGAGGTACAGACACATTACATAGACACAGACACATTACATAGATACAGACACATTACAGAGATACAGACACATTAGCTAGATACAGACACATTAGAGGTACAGACACATTAGAGGTACAGACACATTACAGAGATACAGACACATTACAGAGATACAGACACATTATAGATACAGACACATTAGAGATACAGACACATTAGAGAGATACAGACACATTACAGAGATACAGACATATTACAGAGATACAGACACATTACAGAGATACAGACACATTACATAGATACAGACACATTACAGAGATACAGACACATTACAGAGATACAGACACATTACAGAGATACAGACACATTAGAGATACAGACACATTAGAGATACAGACACATTAGAGAGATACAGACACATTACAGAGATACAGACATATTACAGAGATACAGACACATTACAGAGATACAGACACATTACATAGATACAGACACATTACAGAGATACAGACACATTACAGAGATACAGACACATTACAGAGATACAGACAAAAAATACCCAACCTTCAAATATGTTTAAGTACAATTCTTACAAGCCTTTGGCTGGTCTGTAACTTATTCTTCAGATGTTTGGTGCTGCTGGTGAACCATGCTGTGCAGCATAATCAAAGTGAGACTGTACTAGCGCATTTGCCAGAGTCTATAAGGTGTCTATAGTCAGGTTTCCATTCAATTTGCAATACATTTTCATTAAAATATTTTAGAATCTGCATAAAAATAGTATGCACATTTTCCCATCATAGTTGTGTTTCCGTCAAATAGATTTTTGCAGTTAAAAGTCCATCTCATTTCCAACTCTATTAATATTTACAGGCCTTCTGATGGTTTCCAACTCTATTAATATTTACAGGCCTTCTGATGGTTTTCAACTCTATTAATATTTACAGGCCTTCTGATGGTTTCCAACTCTATTAATATTTACAGGCCTTCTGATGGTTTCCAACTCTATTAATATTTACAGGCCTTCTGATGGTTTCCAACTCTATTAATATTTACAGGCCTTCTGATGGTTTCCAACTCTATTAATATTTACAGGCCTTCTGATGGTTTCCAACTCTATTAATATTTACAGGCCTTCTGATGGTTTCCAACTCTATTAATATTTACAGGCCTTCTGATGGTTTCCAACTCTATTAATATTTACAGGCCTTCTGATGGTTTCCAACTCTATTAATATTTACAGGCCTTCTGATGGTTTCCAACTCTATTAATATTTACAGGCCTTCTGATGGTTTCCAACTCTATTAATATTTACAGGCCTTCTGATGGTTTCCAACTCTATTAATATTTACAGGCCTTCTGATGGTTTCCAACTCTATTAATATTTACAGGCCTTCTGATGGTTTCCAACTCTATTAATATTTACAGGCCTTCTGATGGTTTCCAACTCTATTAATATTTACAGGCCTTCTGATGGTTTCCAACTCTATTAATATTTACAGGCCTTCTGATGGTTTCCAACTCTATTAATATCTACAGGCCTTCTGATGGTTTCCAACTCTATTAATATCTACAGGCCTTCTGATGGTTTCCAACTCTATTAATATTTACAGGCCTTCTGATGGTTTCCAACTCTATTAATATTTACAGGCCTTCTGATGGTTGTCACATATAAATGTTGCAGTATATATTGAATGTGCCAACTCTGTTATTGGCATGTGCTCTCCAGCCAACAGCTTGCAGAGACAGTGCAGGTGTAGCCTACATGATGAGATTATTATGGACAAAAGTGTAAGATTCATTTTATTTGTCAAACTGCAGCCAATCATCATGTGACCAGAATAAGAACCTCAATATTTATTGAAAGGAGCATCAAGCTCATCACTGTGCACTTTCACCACCCTGTGAAGTCCATAATGTATTTCATCTGTAGCTTAATAACCTGCATGCTGTCCCATGATGTTGGCCCATTTTTATCCAACATACTTTATTTGCATAAAAAGGTTGGATGGAAGCCGGGTTCATGTCAGGACATTTTCAGGATTCTGGAATGACATTTTGGACGAAGGTGCACATGACTAAAGGAGACGTCTGAAGTTGCCTAATCAGATTAAAACATTGTGACTGGTTGTGTTTATGCCACATATACAAGGTAATACATTTTAAATGATTATTTAGGCTATACTGAAGCCTTACGTCTAATGTACGAGAGGAATAGCTGGCTCGGGATTGGAGAGGAGGCAGATCTGGTTAAGCTTTCCTGAATAGCTGGGTCTGCCGGGAGAATATATGGCCACATTATCATAGGAGGACTTGGGAGAATGATGCTCTGAAACAGACAGTGCATATCAGTATCAGAACTAAAAACACAGCCATACTGGCCTGCTACTGTGCCTTCCTAGACCTTAAACTGTTGTAGACCCACAACGGATTCAAATGGAATGAAACATACAAATCACAGGGCGTTTGCACCGTTATTCATGATATTTCACCACAGAGTATAATTTTGTACTCACTTAAAAACCACATTGCAACTATTCATTGCATTGTTGTTTGGTAGTCTAGTCTAGGTAGGATCGTCCTTAAACAAGATCATTGGGGGGCTTTTTAAACTGTGTGTCTCATGTTCTTTCTTGCGCAATGATGCACCTGGTCTCTCTGCTGCCTATCAGGTCTCTCTGCTGACTATATCTGGTCTCTCTGCTGCCTATTCCTATTTGTTCATGTGAATTCATATTGAAAATGTGTGCAGCTTTGAATGATTTTATGTGTGGTATGATTGCTAATTAGCCTATTACAGATCTGGACAAACAATCCACATACCACTATTGTCACTATGAATGAGGAACAGAGGGAAGGATAGACAGTTAGATAGAATATACTGACCTGTGGTAGGTAGACTATACTGACCTGTGGTAGGTAGACTATATTAACCTGTGGTAGGTAGACTATACTGACCTGTGGTAGGTAGACTATACTGACCTGTGGTAGGTAGACTATATTAACCTGTGGTAGGTAGACTATATTGACCTGTGGTAGGTAGACTATATTAACCTGTGGTAGGTAGACTATATTAACCTGTGGTAGGTAGACTATATTAACCTGTGGTAGGTAGACTATACTGACCTGTGGTAGGTAGACTATATTAACCTGTGGTAGGTAGACTATACTGACATGTGGTAGGTAGACTATACTGACCTGTGGTAGGTAGACTATACTGACCTGTGGTAGGTAGACTATATTAACCTGTGGTAGGTAGACTATACTGACCTGTGGTAGGTAGACTATACTGACCTGTGGTAGGTAGACTATACTGACCTGTGGTAGGTAGACTATACTGACCTGTGGTAGGTAGACTATACTGACCTGTGGTAGGTAGACTATACTGACCTGTGGTAGGTAGACTATACTGACCTGTGGTAGGTAGACTATATTGACCTGTGGTAGGTAGACTATATTGACCTGTGGTAGGTAGACTATATTGACCTGTGGTAGGTAGACTATATTTTATTTTATTTTTTATTTGACCTTTATTTAACCAGGCAAGTCAGTTAAGAACAAATTCTTATTTTCAATGACGGCCTAGGAACAGTGGATTAACTGCCTGTGGTAGGTAGACTATACTGACCTGTGGTAGGTAGACTATACTGACCTGTGGTAGGTAGACTATATTGACCTGTGGTAGGTAGACTATATTGACCTGTGGTAGGTAGACTATATTGACCTGTGGTAGGTAGACTATACTGACCTGTGGTAGGTAGACTGTACTGACCTGTGGTAGGTAGACTATACTGACCTGTGGTAGGTAGACTGTACTGACCTGTGGTAGGTAGACTATATTAACCTGTGGTAGGTAGACTATGGATGTGTAAAAGCGTAGTGTATAATGGAAGTACCAAAACACCTTGATATAGTGGAGGCCATGCAAGAAGATGAGGACATTTAGCTAGCATGGAAGAAATTAGCATGGAGTAAAACCTGCAAAATAGCGAATGTAAACCAGAGAAACAACACACTACCCTCCCCTGTGGCCAATACAAAACACAAAACCCTCCCTAAAGCAATAACAACAAGTTAGACAACCCACCACTATTTTGGGGCCCCGAAGGTAAATTGCGATCTGTAAGATCACATTAGTGAAGGAAATGAAGAAATGTATTAAAATGTTGGAAATGAACGCTGGAATTAAACTATTAACTATGCAAATGAGTGGAAGCAGTGTGCAGGGATAGGCGGGACGCAAATGTCTCAACTGGCCAACTGCCAGGGAAAATGCAGAGCGCCAGATTCATATAAAATACAATAAAAATCTAACTTTCATTAATTCACACATGTAAGATACTCAATTAAAGCTACACTCGTTGTGAATCCAGCCAACGTGTCAGATTTTAAAAATGCTTTTTGGCAAAAGCATAAGAAGCTATTATCTATTATCAGCCTGCACCATCTGCACCAGCAGTAAACAAAGGAGTTAGCATATTTCAACCCTGCAGGCGCTACACAAAATGCTGAAATAAAATATAAAACATACATTACCTTTGACGAGCTTCTTTTGTTGGTACTCCAATATGTCCCATTAACATCACAATTGGTCCTTTTGTTCGATTAATTCTGTCCATATATATCCAAAATGTCTATTTATAAAGCGCGTTTGATCCAGAAGAAAACAGCTTACAAAAAATGCAATGTCACTACAAAATATTTCAAAAGTTGCCTATGAACTTTGCCAAAATATTTCAAACTACTTTTGTAATCCAACTTTAGGTATATTTTAAACGTTAATAATCGATAAAATTGTAGACGGGGCAATCTGTGTTCAATACAGGAAAGAAAACAAACCAGCGACACTTTTCACATCTTAGGCAAATCACAAAAGTGTCCCCAGTTCTTAGCTGGCCTACTTCTTCATTGCACAAAGGAATAACCTCAACCAAATTCCAAAGACTGGTGACATCCAGTGGAAGCGGTAGGAACTGAAAAAAGGTCCCTAAGAAATATCCCTTGGCAATAACAAGTGAGGGAAGAGAGAGAGGACAAAAACAAATTCTGAACAGTTAGTCCTCGGGGTTTTGCCTGCTACATAAGTTCTGTTATACTCACAGACATGATTCAAACAGTTTTAGAAACTTTAGCGTGTTTCTATCCAAATCTATGAATAATATGCATATCTTATATTCTTGGCATGAGTAGCAGGAAGTTGAAATCGGGCACGCTATTTATCCAAAAGTGAAAACTCTGCCCCGTAGGAAATAGAAGCCTGGCTCAAATAGAAGCCTGTCTGTAAAAAAGCGCCTGTTGTTTCTAAGTGATTTAACGGTAGGCAAATAAACACCCAGGCTAATTGAAGATTTACGGTAGGCCAGGCTTCACAAGCTATAGTAGCATGGCACACCTTGATCTGTTATCTCTCGATCTGTCCCTTAGTCTGGCTTAATTCTGATACCATTGTGTTGCGTGACTGTTTCAGTGGTACTGGGTCAGGATGGCTGGAGTGTGACTTACACCACTCAGAGTATCTGTACCTTCAAGGAGTCAACAGTAGAGCTGTCCTGCTCTTACACATATCCCAGTGGTACAGTCACAACAGCCTTCTGGTACACTGAATCGGGGACTGGTAAAGAACCTGAAGATCTAGGTCAGGACCCAGAGTATGCAGGTCGTCTGGAGTATCATGAGGATAAGAAGAATGGTCACACACTGAGAATCACAGACTTGAGAGAGAGTGACTCTGCTGAGTACAAGTTCAGATTTATAACAGATCAGACTGGAGGGAAATATATTGGCAGTCCTGGAGTCACTCTGTCTGTCACAGGTACAGTTACATTCAATATAGTTAAACTGTTGAATTTCATTTAGTTCAGGAAAATGTCTTGGTTTGTGTTTATGTTTGTATAACATAGGATTTCTTCCATCTTTGTATTAGAATGATAAGTCAGTGATAAAGGGATTTACAGTGATATTGTTTTTTCTCCAGGTATTCAGGTGAAGGTGACTGGTGGACATCAGGATAAGACACTGACCTGTAGCACCACCTGTACTCTGACTGACAACCCCACCTACATCTGGTACAAGAACGGACACAAAGTAAAGGAGGACACTTCCAGCCTGTACTCAGACTCCTTTAGTGATGCAGACAGTTACTCCTGTGCTGTAAAAGGCCGTGAGGACCTTCACTCTCCTGCAGTGTGTGAGTGTGGACTTTTTAATACAAATTTATTATGAATACAATGTTGTTTAAAGTTGTGATACGGAATATTGATCATTATTCAATAATTCCGTTTTTTTCTCAGTTCTGTAAACTGTTCAACATTTACAACATCAGTGTATAGTAGTAGATATTGTAATTTAAGATTTATAAAAGGTGTTATATTGTCTTCTTGTCTTTCAGGTCAGAAGTGTTGGAGTGTGACTTACACCCATCAGAATATCTGTGCTTTGAAGGGGTCAACAGTGAACATATCCTGCTCTTACACATATCCCAGTAATCATGAGATCAAAACAGCTTTCTGGTTTACTAAATGGTCTGATAAGGATGCTGAAGATCTGAGCTCAGTGCCAGGGTATGAAGGTCATATAGAGTACCTTGGGGATAAGGAGAGTGACTGCACCCTGAGAATCACAGATCTGAGATTGCGTGACTCTGCTGGGTACATGTTCAGATTCATAACATCTGGAGAAAAGTTCTCTGGCTCACCTGTCTCCCTGACTGTCACAGGTAATCTGTCACACATTTCACACACAGTTGAAGTCAGAAGTTTACATACACCTTAGTCAATGTAAAGGTTTTCCTCCTCTTCGTCTGAAGAGGAGAGGCGAGAAGGATCGGAGGACCGCGGCGTGTTGAGTGTCCATGGTTTTTTAATAAGAAATACTCAACATGAACACAACTGATTCAAAAACAATAAACGTGAAACGAACGAAAACCGAAACAGTACCGTGTGGTGAAAAACACAGACACGGAAACAAACACCCACAAACAAACGGTGAAACCCAGGCTACCTAAGTATGATTCTCAAACAGAGACATCTACTGACACCTGCCTCTGATTGAGAACCATACTAGGCCGAAACATAGAAATGCCCCAAAACATAGAAAAACAAACAGACTGCCCACCCAACTCTCGCCCTGACCATACTAAATAAATACAAAACAAAGGAAATAAAGGTCAGAACGTGACAGTCACATACATTTAAACTCAGTTTTGAACAATTCCTGACATTTAATGCTAGTAAAAATTCCCTGTTCTAGGTCAGTTAGGATCACCACTTTATTTTATGATTGTGAATTGTCAGAATAATAGTAGAGATAATTATTTATTTAAGCTTTGATTTCTTTCATCACATTCCCAGTGGGTCAGAAGTTTACATACAGTCAATTAGTATTTGGTAGCATTGCCTTTATTGTTTAACTTGGGTCAAACGTAGCCTTCCACAAGCTTCCCACAATAAGTTGGATGAATTTTGGCCCATTCCTCCTGACAGAGCTGGTGTAACTGAGTCAGGTTTGTAGGCCTCCTTGCTCGCACACGCTTTTTCAGTTCTGCCCACAAATTTTCTATAGGATTGAGTTCAGGGCTTTGTGATGGCCACTCCAATAACTTGACTTTGTTGTCTTTAAGCCATTTTGCCACAACTTTGGAAGTATGCTTGGGGTCATTGTCCATTTGGAAGACCCATTTGCAACCAAGCTTTGACTTCCTGACTGATGTCTTGAGATGTTGCTTCAATATATCCACATAATTTTCCTGCCTCTTGATGCCATCTGTTTTGTGAAGTGCACCAGTCGCTTTTTCAACAAAGCACCACCACAACATGATGCTGCCACCCCCGTGCTTCACAGTTGGGATGGTCTTCTTCAGGTTGCAAGCCTCCCCCTTTCCTCTAAACATAAGATGGTCATTATGGCCAAACAGTTCTGAGAGCTATGACGGCTGCGTGGTCGCATGGTGTTTATACTTGCGTACTATTGATTGTACAGATGAACGTGGTACCTTCAGGCGTTTGGAAATTGCTCCCAATGATGAACCAGACTTGTGTAGGTCTACAATTTTTTCTGAGGTCTTGGCTGATTTCTTTAGATTTTCCCAAGATGTCAACCAAAGAGGCACCGAGTTTGAAGGTAGGCCTTGAAATACTTCCACATGTACACCTCCAATTGACTCAAATGATGTTAATTATCCTATCAGAAGCTTCTAAAGCCATGACATAATTTTCTGGAATTTCCAAGTTGTTTAAAGGCACAGTCAACTTAGTGTATGTAAACTTCTGACCCACTGGAATTGTGATTCAGTGAATTATAAGTGAAATAATCTGCGTCTCACACAATTATTGGAAAAATCACTTGTGTCATGCACAATGTAGATGTTCTAATCGACTTGCCAAAACTATAGTTTGTTAACAAGCAATTTGTGGAGTGGTTGAAAACGAGTTTTAATTATGACTCCAACCTAAGTGTATGTAAACTTCCAACTTCAACTGTAGATGACTTTAATTACCTTATTAAGGGCAGTAATACAGGCTTAGTAGTGGTATGTAACAGAAAAATAACAAATATTGTATTTCACATCAGAGGACATAGAGTTTAAGTCGGAAGTTTACATACGCTTAAGTTGGACACCAATCCCGAAGAAGTTAAAACTTTCCACCTTCTCCACGACTGTCCTGTCGATGTGGATGGGGGGGGGGGGGGGGGGGGGTCCAAGTCCAAGATCATCTCCTGTGTTTTGTTGATGTTGAGTGAGAAGTTATTTTCCTGACACCACACTCCGGGAGCCCTAACCTCCTCCCTGTAGGCCGTCTCGTCGTTGGTCATGAAGCCTACCACTGTAGTCTGCAAACTTGATGATGGAGTTGGAACCGTGCATGGCACGCAGTCATAGGTGAACAGGGAGTACAGGAGAGGGCTGAGAACGTACCCTTGTAGGGCCCCAGTGTTGAGGACCAGCTGGTTGGAGATATTGTTTCCTATCTTCACCCCCTGGGGGCAGCCCGTCAGAAAGTCCAGGACCCAGTTGCATACGGGACCCAGGGTCTTAACGACGAGTTTGGATGGCACTGAGCTGTAGTCAATGAAGTGTAGTCATGTTTCCGTTCTTACGTAGGTATTCTTCTTGTCCAAATGGGATAGGGCAGTGTGCAGTGTGTTGGCGATTGCATCATCAGTGGACCTATTGGAGCGGTAAGCAAATTGGAGTGTGGGTCTTGGTCTATCACCAAGTCAGGTGATATGAGACTTGACTAGTCGCTCAAAGCACTTCATGATGACAGAAGTGAATGCAACGGGGCGATAGTCATTTATTTCAGTTACCTTAGCTTTTTTGGGAACAGGAATAATGGTGGCCCTCTTGAAGCATGTGGGGAGAGCAGACTGGGATAGGGATTGATTGAATATGTCCGTAAACACACCAGCCAGCTGGTCTGCGCATGCTCTGAGGACACGGCCAGGGATGCCATCTGGGCCGGCAGCCTTGCGAGGGTTAACCCGTTTAAATGCTTTACTCACGTCAGCCACGGAGAAGGAGAGCCCACAGTCTATGGTAGCGGGCCATGTCAGTGGCACTGTATTGTCCTCAAAGCGAGCAAAAAAGTTGTTTAATTTGTCTGGGAGTAAGACATTGGTGTCTACGACGGGGCTGGTTTTCTTTTTGTAATCCGTGATTGACTGTAGACCCTGCCACATACGTCTCGTGTTTGAGCCGTTGAATTGCGACTCTACTTTGTCTCTATACCGACGCTTTGCTTGTTTGATTGCCTTGCGGAGGGAATAGCTGCACTGTTTGTATTCGGTCATGTTTCCAGTCGCCTTGCCATGGTTAAAAGCGGTGGTTCGCACTTTCAGTGTTCAATTCTGCCATCAATCCACGGTTTCTGGTTAGGAAACGTTTTAATAGTCACAGTGGGTAAAGCATCTCTGATGCACTTGCTAATAAACTCGCTCACCAAGTCAGCATATACATCAATGTTATTGTCTGATGCTATCCGGAACATATCCCAGTCCACGTGATCGAAGCAATCTTGAAGGGTGGAATTCGATTGGTCAGACCAGCGTTGAATAGACCTGAGTATGGGAGTTTCCGGTTTTAGTTTCTGTCTATAGGCTGGGAGCAACAAATTAGAGTCATGATCAGATTTGCCGAAGGCAGGGCGGGGGAGGGTTTTGTATGCATCACAGAAGTTAGAGTAGCAGTGATCCAGAATGCTACCAGCTTGAGTCACGCAGTCGATATGCTGGTACAATTTAGGAAGGCTTGTTAACAGGTTGGCTTTGTTAAAATCCCCAGCTACAATAAATGCAGCCTTGGGATGTATGGTTTCCAGTGTGAAGTTCTTTCAGGGCCGACGAGGTATCTGCTTGGGGGGGGATATACACGGCTGTGACTATAATCCAAGAGAATTCTCTTGGAAGATAATGCTGTTGGAATTTGATTGTAAGGAATTCTAGGTCAGGTGAACAGAAGGACTTAAGTTCCTGCATGTTGTTATGATTACACCACAGGTATTGAATCATAAGGCATACACCCCCTCCCTTCTTCTTACCAGAGAGATGTTTGTTTCTCTTGGCGTGTTGCATGAAGATACCGGGTTGCTGTACCGACTCTGACAACGTATCCATAGTGAGCCATGTTTCCGTGAAAGAGAGAATGTTACAATCTCTGATGTCTCTCTGGAAGGCAACTTGTCTGGAGAATGGACATTGGCGAGTAATATGCTCGGAAGCGGTGGATGGTGTGCTCGCCTTCTGCGTCTGACCAGTAGGCCATCTGCCTCTCCTGCGGCGACCACGTTGTTTTGGGTCGGCCTCTGGGATAAGATCTGACGTCAGGGTGGAGTTCCGAACAAGGGAACCAATTCGGGAAAGACATATTCCTGGTCTAAATGTTGGGAAGTTGACGTCGCTTTAATATCCAATAGTTCTTCCCGGCTGTATCTAATAACACTTGAGATTTTCTGGGCTAACAATGTAAGAAATAATACATTAAAAAACAAAGAACTTTTCTAAGGACCCGAAGCGAGGTGACCATCTCTGTCAGCGCCATCTTGTGTCGACGCTTGGCATAGCTCATGGTGATCTTAGGCTTGTGTACGGCTGCTCGGCCATGGGAACCCATTTCATGAAGCCCCCGACGAACAGTTATTGTGCTGAAGCTCCAAAGGCAGTTTGGAGCTTGATAGTGAGTGTTGCACCCCAGAACAGACGATTTTAAAGTGCTAAGCGCTTCAGCACTCGGCGGCCCCGTTCTGTGAGCTTGACTTGTGTGGCCTACCAATTTGCGGCTGAGACGCTGTTGCTCCTAGATGTTTCCACTTCACAATAACAGCACTTACAGTTGAATGGGGCTGCTCTAGCATGGCAGAAATTCGACAAACTGACTTCTTGGAAAGGTGGCATCCTATGACGGTGACATGTTGAAAGTCACTGAGCTCTTCAGTAAGGCCATTCTACTGTCAATGTTTGTCTATGAGGATTGCATGGCTGTGTGCTCGATTTTATACACCTGCCAGAAACGGGTGCAGCTGTAATAGCTGGATCCACTAATTTGAAAGGGTGTCCACATACTTTTGAATATATTGTGTATTTACAGTGCCTTGCGAAAGTATTCGGCCCCCTTGAACTTTGCGACCTTTTGCCACATTTCAGGCTTCAAACATAAAGATATAAAACTGTATTTTTTTTGTGAAGAATCAACAACAAGTGGGACACAATCATGAAGTGGAACGACATTTATTGGATATTTCAAACTTTTTTAACAAATCAAAAACTGAAAAATTGGGCGTGCAAAATTATTCAGCCCCCTTAAGTTAATACTTTGTAGCGCCACCTTTTGCTGCGATTACAGCTGTAAGTCGCTTGGGGTATGTCTCTATCAGTTTTGCACATCGAGAGACTGACATTTTTTCCCATTCCTCCTTGCAAAACAGCTCGAGCTCAGTGAGGTTGGATGGAGAGCATTTGTGAACAGCAGTTTTCAGTTCTTTCTACAGATTCTCGATTGGATTCAGGTCTGGACTTTGACTTGGCCATTCTAACACCTGGATATGTTTATTTTTGAACCATTCCATTGTAGATTTTGCTTTATGTTTTGGATCATTGTCTTGTTGGAAGACAAATCTCCGTCCCAGTCTCAGGTCTTTTGCAGACTCCATCAGGTTTTCTTCCAGAATGGTCCTGTATTTGGCTCCATCCATCTTCCCATCAATTTTAACCATCTTCCCTGTCCCTGCTGAAGAAAAGCAGGTCCAAACCATGATGCTGCCACCACCATGTTTGACAGTGGGGATGGTGTGTTCAGCTGTGTTGCTTTTACGCCAAACATAACGTTTTGCATTGTTGCCAAAAGTTAAATTTTGGTTTCATCTGACCAGAGCACCTTCTTCCACATGTTTGGTGTGTCTCCCAGGTGGCTTGTGGCAAACTTTAAACAACACTTTTTATGGATATCTTTAAGAAATGGCTTTCTTCTTGCCACTCTTCCATAAAGGCCAGATTTGTGCAATATACGACTGATTGTTGTCCTATGGACAGAGTCTCCCACCTCAGCTGTAGATCTCTGCAGTTCATCCAGAGTGATCATGGGCCTCTTGGCTGCATCTCTGATCAGTCTTCTCCTTGTATGAGCTGAAAGTTTAGATGGACGGCCAGGTCTTGGTAGATTTGCAGTGGTCGGATACTCCTTCCATTTCAATATTATCGCTTGCACAGTGCTCCTTGGGATGTTTAAAGCTTGGGAAATCTTTTTGTATCCAAATCCGTCTTTAAACTTCTTCACAACAGTATCTCGGACCTGCCTGGTGTGTTCCTTGTTCTTCATGATGCTCTCTGCGCTTTTAACGGACCTCTGAGACTATCACAGTGCAGGTGCATTTATACAGAGACTTGATTACACACAGGTGGATTGTATTTATCATCATTAGTCATTTAGGTCAACATTGGATCATTCAGAGATCCTCACTGAACTTCTGGAGAGAGTTTGCTGCACTGAAAGTAAAGGGGCTGAATAATTTTGCACGCCCAATTTTTCAGTTTTTGATTTGTTAAAAAAGTTTGAAATATCCAATAAATGTCTTTCCACTTCATGATTGTGTCCCACTTGTTGTTGATTCTTCACAAAAAAAATCAGTTTTATATCTTTATGTTTGAAGCCTGAAATGTGGCAAAAGGTCGCAAAGTTCAAGGGGGCCGAATACTTTCGCAAGGCACTGTAGGAGGATATTAATGATTTGTTTCCTTTTACTCTAGATGTTGTGTTGGAGATGGATCCTACATCTGTGTCAGAGAGGGAGAATGTCACACTGACATGTAGAACCAACTGTACACTGGACCCCATCACAGTCTACAGTTGGTTTAAGAATGGACAGTCTATACCAAACAGCAACACCTCCTCTCCTGTCTATATCCTATTCTCAGTCAGCAGTGAGGATACAGGCAGATACTCCTGTGCTGTAGAAGGACATGAGGATCTCCCCTCTGCTGAAGAGACTCTCACTGTCAGATGTAAGTACATGGGGTTCAAATCATTAGCTTGGTATATTAACATTGTAATTATTTTGTATCTATCTCCAGTTGTATTATTTATTAAGGAAAATCATGTGATTTTAATTTTTCTCAATGTAATTATTTTAATATATCTTGTAAAATGCACCGATGTACTTTATTTGCTAAATCTAATGTCTTCAGAAAGCCAAGATAATATATACAATAACCAAGATGTTAATGTCTTTTTAATGGTCCTTTACCAGATGGCCCAAAGGACACCTCAGTGTCAGTCAGTCCCTCTGGTGAAATAGTGGAGGGCAGTTCAGTGAATCTGACCTGCAGCAGTGATGCCAACCCACCTGTGGAAAACTACACCTGGTACAAGAGGAATGTAACCTCACCAAAAGCATCAGGACAGAGTTACACCATCCATAACGTCAGCTCTGAGGACAGAGAGGGATACTACTGTGAGGCTCTGAACATTATAGGGAGAGAGACTATCCCTGTCCATATTAATGTTATATGTAAGTATGACACATTCTGTCCATTTTTGGTGCTCTGTAATTTTACAGATTTCATTCTGACATCATGCATTTATAAACTCATGACCCTGCAGCAGTGTTTTCCTGGGTTCCTGTGGTGGGGGTGGGGGCTGTCCTGACTGCTGGAGCTCTTCTTGTCACCATCTACTGCTATATGAAGAGGTGAGCCAGCCATTTACATCTACTGTATTAGTAACATATCAACTTCCACTAGAGTTCAGTAGAGAGCAGAACTCACTCTGTCCCTCTTTACAGGAGATCCACAGGAGGAAGTGATACCACAGCAGACACACTGGTAATAATGTCAACAACAGAAGTTATTTTAATCCTAATAACATAGACAGTAAGAAAATTAATTTACATAAAAATGTAGAGGGAGTGGTTCGTAAAGTGCTAATTCAGAGTGTCTTCTTTCAGATTCAGGGACTCCCCTGTGACACAGCCCCTCAGATAGATGCTGAGCCCTCCGATTATGGGAACTGGAGCGAACCACCAAAGAACCTGGAAAGTGACACAGACCCTCAGATAGATGTTGAGCCCTCCGATTATGAGAACTGGAGCGAACCACCAAAGATCCTGGAAAGTGACACATATCCTCAGATAGATGCTGAGCCCTCCGATTATGAGAACTGGAGCGAACCACCACAGAACCTGGACTGAAGAGAACCATCACAGAACCTGGATTGAAGAGAACCACCACAGTACCTGGACTGAAGAGAACCACCACAGAACCTGACTGAAGAGTACCACCACAGAACCTGGACTGAAGAGAACCACCGCAGAACCTGACTGAAGAGAACCACCACAGAACCTGACTGAAGAGAACCACCACAGAACCTGACTGAAGAGAACCACCACAGAACCTGGACTGAAGAGAACCACAACAGAACCTGGACTGAAGAGAACCACCACAGAACCTGGACTGAAGAGACCCACCACAGAACCTGGACTGAAGAGAACCACCACAGAACCTGGACTGAAGACAAACAGCATCAAACCAAAGCTAGGCCTCACAATGCTATTCTCTTACTATCATTATGCTTTATAGTCTAGAAGGTTTGAGACAATGACCTTTAACTTCTGAGTGAACGCTGGAATTTAGATTGTTCTCCTAATGATAAATACAGTATGTGTCTAGATGATAAATACAGTTTGTATATAGATGATAAATGATCAATACAGTATGTATATCGATGATCAATACAGTATGTATATAGATGATAAATACAGTTTGTATATAGATGATAAATGGGATAGATTATGCTTCTGCTGTTTTTCTATAAGATTTTGCCTTTTCCAGATTTTATTACATTTCATGTAGAAATATGTTGAACTATTCATTAGCTCTGCTCCTTCAGGTGTTTAGTAAGCCCACCGCATGCTAGGTAATGCTAGTATCAACATCCCATCCAACACAGCAGAAACTATAGTAAGACCACCACATGTTAGGTAATGCTAGTATCAACATGCCATCCAACACAGCAGAAACTATAGTAAGACCACCACATGTTAGGTAATGCTAGTATTAACAGCCCATCCAACACAGCAGAAACTATAGTAAGACCACCACATGCTAGATAATGCTAGTATCAACATGCCATCCAACACAGCAGAAACTATAGTAAGACCACCTCATGCTAGGTAATGGTAGTATCAACATCCCATCCAACACAGCTGAAACTATAGTAAGCCCACCGCATGCTAGGTAATAATAGTATCAACATCCCATCCAACACAGCTGAAACTACAGTAAGAGCACCACATGCTAGATAATAATAGTATCAACATCCCATCCAACACAGCTGAAACTACAGTAAGACCACCACATGTTAGGTAATGCTAATATTAACAGCCCATCCAACACAGCTGAAATTATAGCTAGCCTTGATTAGTAATCACAGCGTCAGCTTCCCCACTAAGGTCCAATGTGATAACTTGAAATCTGAGGAAGAACGTCAGGTTGAAGAAGTAGTATGACATTTTAAATAATGCCGTACATCTATGAATATATGCTTAATGATAAAAAGATCCAGTAATGCTCGACTGCTGAACAGCGCATATAGCGGCCAACAGCACGATGGTGGTAGATATCACCCACTCTCACTAAAACTACTGTAGCAGAGTGAGTCTCATCAGGGTATAAGATGCCTGCATACTCACTATGTACAAGCATACATGATAACATGCGTAAATGTATTACTAGCAGAAGATTAATAAGAATGAACAACAGTAGCTAATACATGATGACTAGAATGAAGTGATCGCTACAGTAGCATACAATGTAAAGATATACCGACAGGGAGGACTAACTATGTAAAGATGGACCGTCAGGGAGGACTAACTATGTAAAGATGGACCGACAGGGAGAACTAACTATGTAAAGATGGACCGTCAGGGAGGACTAACTATGTAAAGATGGACCGACAGGGAGGACTACCTATGTAAAGATGGACCGACAGGGAGAACTAACTATGTAAAGATGGACCGACAGGGAGGACTAACTATGTAAAGATGGACCGACAGGGAGGACTAACTATGTAAAGATGGACCGACAGGGAGGACTAACTATGTAAAGATGGACCGACAGGGAGGACTAACTATGTAAAGATGGACCGACAGGGAGGACTAACTATGTAAAGATGGACCGACAGGGAGGACTAACTATGTAAAATACAGAACAGGATTAGAACATGGCTAATACATCAGAGCCTAAACCTACTGTTGTAGATAAGGATGAAGTAAATATTAGAGTGACACAAATTATACCATCAAATGGAAACTAATAATGTGACTCATGCAACAGTATCAAATTGTATTTGTCACATGTGCGGAATACAACAGGTGTGGATCTTACAGGGAAATGCTTACTTACAAGCCCCTTAACCAACTATGCTTTCAGAAGTTACGAAAAAAATAAGTTACGAAAAAATAAGTGTTAAGTAAAAAATAGAGGATATATAAAGGGAAAGGGGGATGGATACCTTGTCAGTTGTACAACTGAATGCATTCAACTGAAATGTGTCTTATGCATTTAACCCAACCCCTCTACAGGGGGTATCGTACAGAGCCAATTTGGGGGACACTGGGTAGTTGAGGTAATATGTACATGTAGGTAGGGTTAAAGTGACTATGCATAGATAATAAACAGTGTGTTGCAGCAGCGTCTTGGTCTCCCTTTGATTAGCTGTTCAGGAGTCTTGGCTTGGGGGTAGAAGCTGTTAAGAAGCCTTTTGGACCTAGACTTGGCGGTCCGGGACCTCTTGCCGTGTGGTAGCAAAGAGAACAGCCTATGACTGGGGTAGCTGGAGTCTGACAATTTTTATGGCCTTCCTCTGACACTGTCAGGTTAGAGGTTAAAGCTTGGCCCCAGTGATGTACTGGGCCATACAGGCCTTTTGGTCGGAGGACGATCAGTCGCCATAACAGTAATGCAGCCTTTCTTAAAGTTGGGTCACGGACCTGTTAATGGTGGGTCGCGACGTCTCAGTGTAAATATATCATTATTTCATGAATTACTGGAATTGATTTGGCCAAGTGCATCTGCGCTCTCTGTTCAGTGCGCTTTCTGCTTAAGCACCGTCTCTGCTCAGTTTGGCAGCTGCACCAGTGTGAGAGGGAGATGCCTGTGTGCATCAGAGTTGTGTACCGGATCTCTTTTTCTGCACTTTTCTTGAAGATCACTCGGCTACACACTATGCAGTGCTGTCGTTCAGATTGTTGGCATTTTATAACAGGTTGGCCCCAGTGATAAGCAGTAATAAGGGAGTACTAACTAACTCATAGTGGTAGATGTGAGTTTCTCTTTCAATCCCCTGGCCTTGTACACAGCTAATAGCTAACATTCGCCAAAACAAGCTAGCTACTGAGAGTGCAACCCTAGTAACAGTACAGATGAAAATGAAAAATGATCAGGCCTACTTTACATCTTACTGTAGAAATTATTGTTGAAAACTAGTCTAGGTTGGAACTGTTGCTGTTAAAATACAATAATAATTGTTATTCTGGAATTAACTGATTGAAGCAAGATACTTTTTGAGGCAAACACACTCACAGTTCTGGGTTGCTCATCTACAGTAGGAAGCGGTCTCCTGCCTGACTGAAAAAGCAGTAGATGTTCTGGTCCAGTTTGGCACCACATACCTATGTGAGTCAGGGTTCTCAACTCTGACACTTAAAAACATGTACAGAAACAGTTTCAAGGCTGAGCTTGACCTCAGTGTTGCACTGTCAAAAACAGAGCCCAGAATAGACCTGCTCTCATTAGGACTGTGTGGGGGTTTTCTGGTCTACAGATGTGATCAATCACTTTATTCCAGGTCAGAATAAAAACATATGTATTTTATTTGTTTTGACCTTTATTTAACCAGGCAAGTCAGTTAAGAACAAATTCTTATTTTCAATGACGGCCTAGTGGGTTAACTGCCTGTTCAGGGGCAGAACGACAGATTTTTAAATTGTCAGCTCTGGGATTTGAACTTGCCCCGTTTAACAGCAACAGTTCCAACCTTGACTTTCAACAAGCATTTGTACAGTAAGATGTACAGTAGGCCTGATCATTTTTCATCTGTACTGTTACTTAGGGTTGCACTATCAAAAAGCCTGTGTGTGTGTGTAACGGATGTGAAACGGCTAGCTTAGTTAGCGGTGCGCGCTAAATAGCGTTTGAATCGGTGACGTCACTTGCTCTGTGGAGCGATGGGTAACGATGCTTCGAGGGTGACTGTTGTTGATGTGTGCAGAGGGTCCCTGGTTCGAGCCCGGGTATGGGCGAGGGGACGGTTTAAAGTTATACTGTTACATTGATGCTGTTGACCCGGATCACTGGTTGCTGCGGAAAAGGAGGAAGGTCAAAAGGGGGGTGAGTGTAACGGATGTGAAACGGCTAGCTTAGTTAGCGGTGCGCGCTAAATAGCGTTTCAATCAGTGACGTCACTTGCTCTGAGACCTTGAAGTAGTAGTTCCCCTTGCCCTGCAAGGGCCACGGCTTTTGTGGAGCGATGGGTAACGACGTTTCGTGGGTGACTGTTGTTGATGTGTGCAGAGGGTCCCTGCTTCGCGCGAGGGGACGTTATACTGTTACATGTGTTCTGTTATTCATCTGTGTGATGTGATCAATCCTTTTATTCCAGTTCAGAATTAAAATGATTTATTGTATTTTAACAGCAACAGTTCCAGCCTAGACAGATATGTGTTTTCAATGGGGGAAAATAAACATTAATAGATATTTAATGTCATTGTTATTTGTTTTTGTCTATATTGCGTTTGTTTTAGGCATAAGGCCAATGAAATGTACTGATATTTATGTATAGTTGCATATTTTCCTAAGTTTGGGTCCCAGGAAAACACAGAATGTTGCATTCGGGTCCCAGGCTGAAAAGGTTTAAGAACCCCTGCACCAATGAGCTAGCAGACGCTCTGAGCAAATCAGAGTAGAAGTGCAGCAAAAGTGTAACTATACAAATGCACTAGTCCAGACCAGTTTGCAAGTTCATTTGAAGGCTTCTAGTTTAAACTGTGTAAGAGAATAGGGTTCCAAGAATAATAACCAGAAATATTTTGGACAACATTTGAATAGTGACTGTCGGCGAAAGTCACACCGACTAATGTGACCGGGATGACCTGTAAAATGTAAGCTATAGCTGATCGTGTGCATTGATTTCAGCGGTTTCGTGAGCTGACGACATGTTGTACTAAACTAGTTAACGTCCACAGACTGAAATACTACTGAATCACTGTGATAAACAGTATCTCCTGCTCATGATCTGAAAACATTGCTTCTCACTCACTGTATAGCAACACATAGCCTGTATGCTAGTCTAGCACAGGCTTCTTCCTCCTTGTATGGATGAAGGACTATTCTCTATGATGGTTCACGGAGCGCACTGACTCAGCTCGAAAGCTGGTATTGGGAACAAACAAGTAGGCTATATGATTGACTACTCCTGAGGCTAATTCTACTTAGCTAATTCTACATGTCGCCGGCTATTAACTGAAAACAGAGCAGTAACATGGTTGATCCTCACAATCAATCACATCACCGCAGCAGCCAAACATTGCAACATGAGCATATTGAACGATGCTGGTGAGGTTTAAACACAGCTAGCGAGCACTTACAAAGAAAACATATCAGAAATCAGCAGCATAGTGAGAAACAGATAGTTACAGCAGCAGTCAATGGAGAAAAAGAAGCCAGCGCTTAGTAGCAGCAAGCGGCAGAAGGATGTAAGAGCAGACCAGGTCAATAAGGAAGTCGTGAATGATACTAGCCTCTAATTGGTTCCATTCTCAGTTGAGGCGGACACTCGGGTTTCCTTTCTGAACTTGCTCCCCTTAATAAATAGCCTACTTTTCTTGTGTACTTATCTGTTGTTGATCTTTTTCTATGGGATTTAGCCAATTCCAGATTTTTTATAATAGATAAAGTATTGGCTTGTTTTAGTGACACAAAATGAATAATATTGATAAGAGCTTTTAAATCATTTTAGCTCTGGAGTTTCTCCTGATTTGTTTTAATACGTTTTACTTTGTAATGGTGTCAGATGTTATTGGGCAATTTATATTTTATATTATGTTATACCATATTGTTCAGTGTCATAATATTGCTTGTTTTATTATCAAATTATGAATTATTACCTATTTTAGATACATTACATTTTTCAGTTTTTTTTACATTGAATACAGTACAAGTCTCATGTTGTAAATAAGCTCAGCTTAAGACAATAAATAGACAACAAATAAATCAATTATGTTTCTTGTATTTCTGCCTATTGTACACATGATGGCGCCATTGAGCAACATAATGCATGAGTGGCTAGCCTATAGGCCAGCCAGGGATACTCCATTACTGTCAGGAGATAAACTGTAATAGATCAACAATCAGCACTGTTCATCAACAAACACACACACAAACATGCACGCACACACGCACACACACATGTAAACACACACTGAGTCTGGAACTTGCCAGAGTCTTTCCCGGTAGTTCAGACGTTGTATGGGTGTGTGTGTGTGTGTGTGTGTGTGTGTGTGCCTGCATGTGTGTGTGTTTTTGCGTGTATGTGTGTGTGTGTGTGTGTGTGTGTGTGTGTGTGTGTGTGTGGGGTATGGGTATGTTGCTCCCTAGACTATTGCAGGAGTACTCTAGTGTAAGTGGTCCAACAGATTTACTAGGTTTTAAAGGTCTGGATGGACTATTTCTACTTTGATCTCATTTCTTGTATTTCTTTTGTTCTCTGGGAATATGGTTTATACTGCTACTGGTGTCTGGAGCTCTACCCCTCTGCCTGTCAGACACTCAGAAGTCCATCCAGCTCAACCCTGATTGGCCAAAGGGATACTTCCTCAAGGGGAATGCACTGAAGGGGTTGAAGGTCAGTGTCTGAGCTTTCTACTGTGAACGTGGAAATTGCTGATTGTGTGTGTGTGTCAGTCTGTCTTCTCCCTCTCCCCACTCCTTCTATCTCCCCATCCTTTCTCCCCTTCACTCTCTCACTTCATCTCCTCTACCTCCCTTCCACTCCGCTCAGTTTTCCTTAAATGGCCTTCTGAATAGGAATGGACCAGGGTTTTAGGCTGCGTGTTGCTACTGATGTCCACCTGACAGCACAGTAGAGATCACAATGGTGAGTTAGACGTCTCTGCATGATACACAGAGTCAAGAGCCTTCAGTTTAGAGCTTCAGTTTAGAGCTTTAAATAGTATCACCATCGTTCAACACAGAGAGGAAAGTACAACGATTCAACTAATTTCTGGCAGCAAAGGAAAAACAAGCTTTGTTATTGGTTCCATTGTACTTGTGGGACAATGCTATTGGTCCCATTGCATGTATTTGGAATGTGCCTGCTGTTTGTCCTCCGGTCCAGGGGTGGAGCTGGAGAGCACCAGGCTGGTGATCAGGTACCCAGACAGCTAAATGCAGAGAACACCTCCCTCTCCTCAGAGGACCAACCCCATAGGCCTCAACACCTCCCCAGCCTCCCAGTATGCCTCCACAGGGTAAGGACATCCATCTGGCTGTCAAAACATCATCTACAATTTATAAACATATATATAAACATTTATAATGAATAATTATGAGTTATAAAGTGTTACCAATCATCTCATATAAACGTTTGAAATGGAAGGTGGAAGCAGGAGCACAGTGTCACGTTCTGACCTTAGTTCCTTTGTTTTGTCTTTGTTTTAGTATGGTCAGGGCGTGAGTTGGGGTGGGCAGTCTATGTTCTTTTTTCTATAATTTGGGATTTCTGTGTTTGGCCTGGAATGGTTCTCAATCAGAGGCAGCTGTCAATCGTTGTCCCTGATTGAGAACCATACTTGGGTAGCCTGGTTTCACCTTTGAGTTGTGGGTGATTGTTTTCTGTTGTGTGTCTGCACCAGCCAGAACTGTTTTCGGTCGGTCTCTTTGTTATTTTTGTTATTTCCGTGTTCATTTAATAAATATGGACATATACCACGCTGCACCTTGGTCCTCCTCTTATTCCACCACCAACGGCCGTTACAGAATCACTCACCACCAAAGGACCAAGCAGCGTGGTAACGGGCAGCAGCAGCAGCGTTCTCCAGACTCCTGGACATCGGAGGAGATTCTGGACGGCAAGGGACCCTGGGCACAGGCTGGAGAATATCGCCGCCCCAAGGCAGAGCTGGAGGCAGCGAGAGGCGGTGGTATGAGAAGGCAGTAGCACAGTCCGGTTCGGGCTATTCCACCTTGCCGCACTGGCCTGGCTACGGGGAGCATTCAGCCAGGTAGGGTTGGGCAGGCTCGGTGCTCGAGACCTCCAGTGCGCCTCCACGGTCCGGTCTAGCCGGTGCCGCCTCCACGCACCAGCCCTCCGGTGGCAGCCCCCCGCACCAGGCTGTCTCTCCGTCTCCTCCCTACAGGTGCTACCGAGCCTGTCCTGAGCTGCCAGAGTCTCCCGTCTGTTAAACACAGGTGCAGGTGCTTGTGTTTTCATACTGTTTGTCTCTCTCTCCCAGGACCAGGAGGATGGCCCCCATCAATGGTGATGAGTGTTTCTTCTGGAGGACACCTGGCTGTTTCTATGGTGACAAGTGTAGCTTCAAACACAAGCCTGACCAGAGAGGGAGAGACAGGAAACCATGGCAACCCTGAACACCACGTACCGTCAGGATACAGATTAAGGAAGAAGAGGAGGAATAATGAATATGATGATTGAGGAAGGGGAGGAGGGACCTGAAAGGGGAACAGGGAACTTGGCTAGAATGGGGCTGTTGGGAGGGTGTCACCGCTTTTGTAGTCCTCTGACACACAGCACAGACCGCACACTGGGCACACAGTAGGAGTAAGTGTCAAAGTGAAGAGGAGTGTTCCTCTGATTTCCTTCCCCCCTCGGCCTGAGCTGTGAAACATGTTTGGTTATTGATGTTAGATGATGGAGATGAAGTCATCATTAGAATCTTGAGGGGGTTGTTGCCCAGGCCAACGCCTTTACAACAACCATGTTGTAGACACTAAAGGTGGTCAGGGCAGGGTCTTTGATGCAGCTGATGAGGAGTGTACATTAAATGGGTTAGTAGAATAGAATGAATAGAAGGACATCATGGAACTGACCAAATGGAACTTTGACCTGTTCCATGTAGAACTCAGAGGGACAAGACAACACATTCTAAGATATTATAAACATTCCATATAGAATAGTCAACATATTGTTAACATGGTTCTGTATTTAAATAAAAGTGGAAATGGGGGACATTTTGTCCATTATAGAAATGTAAGACCCATTTTAATACAGTAACTTCCCTTTTCTGATGTGCTGGTCTGGTCTTCATGCATGTTAATGTCTTAAAGAGGAAGGAGAGGACAGTTGTCATCTACTTTAAATATGTATCAACCACAGAACTGACACTTACTAGCAGTTCCCACTCACTACCAGTAAGTTGATTCACTGTACAAGACCTCTCCCCTTCACTTCACCCTGTAAGTACAGTTGACAATATCTGGAAAAATAGTTTTTGGTTATTTGTTTTTAGTCATAAGTCATATACTTGAGGGTAATGTATCATTTTACTTGTTATGTTTTGAGCTGTGTTTTGGTTGTTACATCAGGGTCTGTATTCATAAAGTGTCTCAGTGTAGAAGTGTTGATATACATAGTGATGAGATGATTAATCAGGGTAAAATAGACAAGCAAACAAACATTGTAACATTGTGTGTGTGACTTCTGTTTATCCTCACAGCTTGGGGATAGGAGCTATAATTGAAACCGGGCGTCAGTCTTTAGGCTGCTATACGGCTTGACGGACCGTAGATGATTGAACATTTATCCTCCTGTATTTGGGGTTCTGAGAATAAAACAGCTTCAGAACATTCAGAAATATGTGTTTACAGTTCTACAGATCTGTTCAATAAGTTGTTGTTGTTTATAATGATGGTGATGATGATGGTGATGATGACTTTATTGTATCTATTAGATAAATAGTTTTTGCATCATACATCATGTCATCTTAAATAGACAGATGTAGACAGACATGCAACACATCACACACATTACATACATACATAGTGCAGTAGACTTACAGACAGACAGTATTCACATAGACAACCATTTAGCACAATACAACACAACACAATATGAGCCTGGTTCATTCTCAGTAATGAGGTCCTGGACCCCATTTACAGTTTATACTTCAATGTATCAGGTGGAGTTATTCACCAGCTATAGAGTTGTTGTTTATGTTTCTAAGACTGCAGGTTGAGAGATGCAACAATGTCCTTGAGAACAGCAGGAAGTGTGTTGGTGGTCTTTCTCTGGTCTGTAGCAGGTATGGTCTCATTCATATATTTTAGCTGCCCAGTTTGTCAAACTACAGATATTTCTAAAAGCATAACCATTTTCATGTTCTACTGTCGACACATTTGGTGTCTCCACTTCCCTTTAAACAGTTGTCTTTCTCACCTCACTGAGTGAATCTTATCTGTGGTTTCCATTCACACTCAACCAAAGAGTATCTATGTCTCAACTCAGCAACTATGGAACAAAGTGTTAGTGTGAGTCACAAGACCTTGAACTTAATGTAACGTCCTTGTGATGTCTAACTGTGTTTCAGTGGTACTGAGTCAGAATGTCTGGAGTGTGACATACACCACTCGGAGTATCTGTACCTTGAAGGGGTCAACAGTGGAGATGTCCTGCTCTTACACATATCCCAGTTGGCATAAAGTCACAACAACCTTCTGGTTCATCAAAAAGTTTGATGTGGAGATTTATGTAAATCTGAGAAATGACTCAGACTACAATGGTCGTGTGACGTACCATAATGATAAGACGAATGGCCACACCCTGAGAATCAAAGACCTGAGAGAGAGTGACTCAGCTACGTACAAATTCAGATTCATAACAGATCAGACTGGAGGGAAATATTCTGGCTATCCTGGAGTCACTCTGTCTGTTACAGGTACAGTGATATTATATATGGTATTGATCTGTTTAATCACTCTGTCTGTTACAGGTACAGTGATATTATATATAGTGTTGATCTGTTTAATCACTCTGTCTGTTACAGGTACAGTGATATTATATATAGTGTTGATCTGTTTAATCACTCTGTCTGTTACAGGTACAGTGATATTATATATAGTGTTGATCTGTTTAATCACTCTGTCTGTTACAGGTACAGTGATATTATTAAATATAGTGTGATCTGTTTAATCACTCTGTCTGTTACAGGTACAGTGATATTATATATAGTGTTGATCTGTTTAAGTGGTTCTGGAAAAATTGTTTTGATTTGTACAGAAATAATACAATTAACATGAATGTATGGTATAAAAAGGAATGTCTGAATTGATGATTTGAGAACGTCCACTCCTGCCTCATTTGAACTAGACAACAGGTCATTAATGGTTTTAATGTTGTTTTCTACTCCAGACCTGCAGGTGAAGGTGACCACTACATTGTTGTCAACGACACTGACCTGTAGCACCACCTGTACTCTGACTGGTAACCCCACCTACATTTGGTACAGGAACAGTAAGATTGTACAAGAGGCCTCCTCTCCCTCATACTCATTCTACTTTAAAACTGAAGACAGCTTCTACTGTGCTGTAAAAGGCATCAAATCTCCTGCAGTGTGTGAGTGTGACTGAGACACTTTTAAAGTCTGTCAAAATCATCCAATACATCATTGGTCAGTGTTTATGTTTAGTGAAACAGACATGAGATAGAGCTACTATTCCATTTAGATTAATGGTGGTTGATGTTTAGTGAAACAGACATGAGATAGAGCTACTATTCCATTTAGATTAATGGTGGTTGATGTTTAGTGAAACAGACATGAGATAGAGCTACTATTCCATTTAGATTAATGGTGGTTGATGTTTAGTGAAACAGACATGAGATAGAGCTACTATTCCATTTAGATTAATGGTGGTTGATGTTTAGTGAAACAGACATGAGATAGAGCTACTATTCCATTTAGATTAATGGTGGTTGATGTTTAGTGAAACAGACATGAGATAGAGCTACTATTCCATTTAGATTAATGGTGGTTGATGTTTATTGAAACAGACATGAGATAGAGCTACTATTCCATTTAGATTAATGGTGGTTGATGTTTACTGAAACAGACATGAGATAGAGCTACTATTCCATTTAGATTAATGGTGGTTGATTTTACAGTTCTAAATACTGACACCATTTGAAAAATGTACTTGTGTTTCAGCTGTTGAGGGTCACAGTTATTTCCACGTGACTTACACCTATCAGAGGATCTGTACCTTGAATGGGTCATCAGTGGACATATCCTGTTCTTATACTTATCCCAGTGGTCATACAGTCTCTGAAACAATCTGGTATAAAAAAGGAAAACTTAATGAGGCGCCTCAAATCCTGAGCCCGGGGTATGGAGGTCGTGTGGAGTACCTTGGAAATATGCAGAGTGACTCCATCCTGAGAATCACAGACCTGAGAGAGGAGGACTCAGCTGAGTATAAGATTAGATTCAGAACAGATAAGACAACCTGGGAGCCCACCATCCCTGGAACAACTCTGACTGTCACAGGTAACACTGCAGGTCACATCCTATCAACACTGCAAACGATTACTTAATGATGTACTCAGTGTTTTAATTCTCATTCATTTAGGTCTGCAGGTGAAGGTGACTCCTCCCACTGTGACAGAGGGACAGAAGGTGACACTGACCTGTAGCACCACCTGTACTCTGGGTGACAACCCCACCTACATCTGGTACAAGAATGGACATGTAACCAACCAATCTACCAGTCTGTTCCTAAACCCAGTCAGCAGTGAGGATGCAGGCAGATACTCCTGTTCTGTAGAAGGACATGAGGATCTCCCCTCTGCTGAAGAGACTCTCACTGTCAGATGTGAGGATGTGTGATCCATCTCCTGTTGCATTATTTTAGCAACATCTTCTCTCATCTATTCTATCCATTATTTCAATCTTTGTCCAAGTTCCATGATTGTACTCATCTCATTACTGTAGTAACTACAAGTACTTCACAAACACTGTATTGTTACATTATTGTCTAAGTTATACATATTTATATTAATATTTCATTTATTTTAATCATAAATCCAAGTTCCATGATGCTCCTCATGTAAAGCTCTATGTATGAACAATGTGTTACATATTGTCCACCAGATGGCCCAAAGAACACCTCAGTGTCAGTCAGTCCCTCTGGTGAAATAGTGGAGGGCAGTTCAGTGACTCTGACCTGCAGCAGTGATGCCAACCCACCTGTGGACAAATACACCTGGTACAAGAAGAACGTAGCCTCACCAAAAGCATCAGGACAGAGTTACAGCATCACTAACATCATCTCTGAGGACAGAGGGGAATATTACTGTGAGGCCCAGAATGGAAAAGGATCTATGAACTCTACAGCTCTGATGATCATTGTAGCAGGTAAAGTTACATCTTCAATACTTCAATACAGAACTACATGTTTCAATCTAATCTTAATCATTCTACTCTGACTAATTACACCTTAATTTACACTGGGTTATAAGATCCCTTAACAAGTATTGCATTACTGTCCTGTATTATAGTTTATTTTTAGTTCATTATATCATGCCATGTACTCAAATCATCCATATTGTATCATAGGGAAACCAACCTCCTTTATGACTGCAGCTGTAGGAATCATAGTGGTTGTTCTGGTTCTCATCCTCTGTCTCTCTGGCTTCATGTGGTTCAGGTGAGTGAAGTGAAAACACATCAGTTTTATTATTTAGCTTTAGTAACATTGATTGATTGATTAATTAATGTGTAAAACAGGAAGAAGGCCTCCAAATCCACCTCTGACACAAGAGACACATCAGAGAATGTACAGGTGAGTCTGTTGGAAACAGAAGATGACTGTGTATTGCTTTGTGGAGCATCTCTACTCCTTATGTTGTCTGTCCTCTCTTTCTCCATCAGGGAGACTCTAGTCCAGTGTATGACAACATCTCAAGCATGGCCATGACCTCTACTGCAGCACAGACAGCTGACACAGACAACCAGGATTATGTTCACTATGCCAGCATCCACTTCTCTGGCTCCAAAAACCAGGAAGTGCCTCTATACTCCACCGTCCAGCTGCCTCAGCCCCAGATTCAGGACGAGGATGTCCAGTATGCTGCTGTGAAATTCAGCCGCCCCAGTGCTGCCACCCGGTGAATGTTTTCTGCCATTACAACAGAGTCAATACTAGAACACTGAACTCACAGACATCATCAAAGGCATTCATATGCTCCTGTTTATTGGAAGAGTAGACAATGATGTCATCAATAAGCAAAACGGTTGACCCCCTAGTGACAACTCATTGTTCCCTGAGATCTCCCTCCATCAATAGCTGAAGCACAGGGAGATGGTGGCACCTTCATTGGGGAGGATGGGCTCGTGGGAATTGCCGGAGCGGAATAAGTGGAATGGTATAAAATACATCAAACACATGGTTTCCATTCTACTTGCCTCGTTCCAGCCATTATTATGACCCGTTCTCACCTCAGCAACCTCCTTCAGGACAAAGTGCATTTCCTTGAACTCATAATATGGTGTAACGATGGACATTTTGAAAAGTTGCACTCAGGGTTGGGGTCAATTCCATTTCAATTTAGGAAAATTCCAATTCCAATTGTTCCTCATTGAAAAGCATTGAGAAAATCTGACATTTCAGTTTACTTCCTGAATTGAAATGTGTTTCCTAAGTCATTGGTTTAGGCCCATTTTTAGTTGTGTCTTTAGACTAAACTTTAGCAAACAACAAATCTGCATAAGACTATACAGCTGCACTCTGATTCGATTCGATGTATGACATTAACTTGGCGTTGATATTGAGACTGTCAAGCATGATACTATAACGCTTATTTAATCGCTTATCTAAACGTGTTTCTTTCTTCTTGTCAAATGTGATGAGTGGCCAGTGTTTGTTTATCCTTGAGAAAATGTGATGAGTGGCCAGTGTTTGTTTATCCTTGAGAAAATGTGATGAGTGGCCAGTGTTTGTTTATCCTTGAGAAAATGTGATGAGTGGCCAGTGTTTGTTTATCCTTGAGAAAAGGTGATGAGTGGCCAGTGTTTGTTTATCCTTGAGAAAAGGTGATGAGTGGCCAGTGTTTGTTTATCCATGAGAAAATGTGATGAGTGGCCAGTGTTTGTTTATCCTTGAGAAAATGTGATGAGTGGCCAGTGTTTGTTTATCCATGAGAAAAGGTGATGAGTGGCCAGTGTTTGTTTATCCATGAGAAAAGGTGATGAGTGGCCAGTGTTTGTTTATCCATGAGAAAAGGTGATGAGTGGCCAGTGTTTGTTTATCCATGAGAAAAGGTGATGAGTGGCCAGTGTTTGTTTATCCTTGAGAAAATGTGATGAGTGGCCAGTGTTTGTTTATCCATGAGAAAAGGTGATGAGTGGCCAGTGTTTGTTTATCCATGAGAAAATGTGATGAGTGGCCAGTGTTTGTTTATCCTTGAGAAAAGGTGATGAGTGGCCAGTGTTTGTTTATCCATGAGAAAATGTGATGAGTGGCCAGTGTTTGTTTATCCTTGAGAAAATGTGATGAGTGGCCAGTGTTTGTTTATCCATGAGAAAAGGTGATGAGTGGCCAGTGTTTGTTTATCCATGAGAAAAGGTGATGAGTGGCCAGTGTTTGTTTATCCTTGAGAAAAGGTGATGAGTGGCCAGTGTTTGTTTATCCTTGAGAAAATGTGATGAGTGGCCAGTGTTTGTTTATCCTTGAGAAAAGGTGATGAGTGGCCAGTGTTTGTTTATCCATGAGAAAAGGTGATGAGTGGCCAGTGTTTGTTTATCCATGAGAAAAGGTGATGAGTGGCCAGTGTTTGTTTATCCATGAGAAAAGGTGATTAGTGGCCAGTGTTTGTTTATCCTTGAGAAAAGGTGATGAGTGGCCAGTGTTTGTTTATCCATGAGAAAAGGTGATGAGTGGCCAGTGTTTGTTTATCCTTGAGAAAATGTGATAAGTGGCCAGTGTTTGTTTATCCATGAGAAAAGGTGATGAGTGGCCAGTGTTTGTTTATCCTTGAGAAAATGTGATGAGTGGCCAGTGTTTGTTTATCCTTGAGAAAAGGTGATGAGTGGCCAGTGTTTGTTTATCCTTGAGAAAATGTGATGAGTGGCCAGTGTTTGTTTATCCATGAGAAAAGGTGATGAGTGGCCAGTGTTTGTTTATCCTTGAGAAAAGGTGATGAGTGGCCAGTGTTTGTTTATCCTTGAGAAAAGGTGATGAGTGGCCAGTGTTTGTTTATCCTTGAGAAAAGGTGATGAGTGGCCAGTGTTTGTTTATCCTTGAGAAAAGGTGATGAGTGGCCAGTGTTTGTTTATCCTTGAGAAAAGGTGATGAGTGGCCAGTGTTTGTTTATCCTTGAGAAAAGGTTAATAAATGCGTTCATCCTCCATTGGTTCTCACGCTCTTCCATTTTGTCAAACAGTGAATGTGGCCTCCTTTAAGTCACTGATATATTAACAAAGTAAAACAATGACAGAGCTAATGCCTATAGGGTCTATTTTAAAATAAGTTGAACAAAGAAGAAATATCAGTTTGTTGACATGAGAGTATTATGATGATGGAACATATATAATTAATATCATGCAAATGAGCAAGCATTTCAGTTCTAGCATGATGTCCCTGGTCCTCTTCTATACACCTGTGAAATTATCTTTCAGGACATCCCGACTCCTTATGACAAAAGTCGACTATGGGTCTCCATCCAATGGTTTCACTTTCGTTTGCATTACAAGCAAAAGCACAACTACCCAAAAATGACATTATTAACAAAATGTATTATATCATCTAAAACTACAGTCTGGGATTTAAAAAAAAACATGGCCACTTCGCCATCTGTTTTGGTAAAGAGCTGAGAATTCTGTCTGGAGAAATGTAACCCCTCTGGAATTCTATCCATGAGATCGAAATGATTGTTTTAACCCTGTTTTAAAGGGTTTTGATGGGGTAGTACCGTTGAAATAAGCTTCTAAGCATTTAAGTTATATTCTTCAAGACAAAATGGCCATACATCATTCATTTAAAACTCTGAAAATGGATGTACCAATCACAGACTGTAGCTTTAAGCTGACTTAAACATATGCCTTTTGTTGTATAGAATTCACTGTTCCTGTACCCCTTGGTAGCACACAGGACATAAGAAAAAATAGTTTGATTTGAGCGTACATGATGTAACATCAACACAAATCAGCATTATGCAAATGAGAATGCTTTCCAATTCTGACATGTCACTGATCCTCTTCAATAGACATTAAATTATCTTCTCTACGGTGTAAATTTTAGGACATCCCTAAAACAAAGTCTATGTAATTTCATCACTCTTCTCCAAGATCGCATAGCAGTTCAGACGTCTTTTGTCCTCGTCTTGTCGTGTCCTGTATATATATATATTTACAACTTTTTTCATATACATTTTATTTTTATTTTCCATCAACTCATCTTCTAAACACTCTCCTGCAACCAGCCTCACCAATTTATATTTATAAAAAATTATTATTTACCTCAGATCTGTAATCCTCCAAGAAGCTAGCCAGAAACTCCAAGAAACTAGCCAGAAGCTAGCCAGGAGCTAGCCCAGAAGCTAATCCAGAAGCTAATCAGAAGCTAGTTAGCTTCTTTACTGGCAAATCGTTAGTATTCAGCTAACCACGGTTTGTGGTCATCAGCTATCCTTTAGCTCGAAAATCTATCGCCAGTTTTGTACGGCGCAGCGCGGCTCGGAACGGAACATACCGGACCAATTTTTCTCTCCATGTCCCTGGATTTCAACTGCTCTCTGGACATTCATACCCGGATCTCACAGCTAGCTAGCTGCTATCCGTGTGACAGTCGGCTTTCGTCGATTCCGGAGCAAACATCGATTGTTCCGGTGCTAGCCAGCTCCGTCAATCACTCCTGAGTTCCATCATTCACTCCTGGGCTGCAGTCACCTATCCGGACCCGTTTCACTGCCTATGCGGAGCCCCACCGGGCCTTCACAACTGGACTGCCGACGTTATCTACCTGAAGGAGATCCGGCTGGCTCCTCTGTCGCGACGTTACCTGAACGCCCATCTGTGGCCCGCTAACCGTTAGCTGTCTTACCGGCTGCTATCTGAATAGACAATCGGACAATTTATTTATTTGTATTATTATTATGTTTTCTTCTCGGGCCTCTATAACTATATCTATTGTTCTTATTTTTGTTGTTGTTGTGTGATTTGGATTAATCCCCTCTACCTCACGGAACCCCACTAATCTACTGACCGAACGCAAGAGGTGGCTAACAACAGACTCCATCCTATGCTAGCTTGCTACCGGTTGGCTTGGCTAGCTGTCTAAATCGCCGTGACCCTCAACCAACCTCTCCACTCACTGGACCCTTTTGATCACTCGACTAAGCATGCCTCTCCTTAATGTCAATATGTCTTGTCCATTGCTGTTCTGGTTAGTGTTTATTGGCTTATTTCACTGTAGAGCCTCTAGTCCTGCTCACTATACCTTATCCAACCTATTAGTTCCACCACCCACACATGCAATGACATCTCCTGGTTTCAATGATGTTTCTAGAGACAATATCTCTCTCTTCATCACTCAATACCTAGGTTTACCTCCACTGTATTCACATCCTATCTTACCTTTGTCTGTACATTATACCTTGATGCTATTTTATAACCCCCAGAAACCTCCTTTTACTCTCTGTTCCAGACGTTCTAGACCACCAATTCTTATTGCTTTTAGTCGCACCCTTATTCTACTCCTCCTATGTTCCTCTGGCGATGTAGAGGTGAATCCAGGCCCTGCAGTGCCTAGCTCCACTCCTATTCCCCAGGCGCTCTCTTTTGACGACTTCTGTAACCGTAATAGCCTTGGTTTCATGCATGTTAACATTAGAAGCCTCCTCCCTAAGTTTGTTCTATTCACTGCTTTAGCACACTCTGCCAACCCGGATGTTCTAGCTGTGTCTGAATCCTGGCTTAGGAAGACCACCAAAAATTCAGACATTTTAATTCCAAACTACAACATTTTCAGACAAGATAGAACTGCCAAAGGGGGCGGTGTTGCAATCTACTGCAAAGATAGCCTGCAGAGTTCTGTCCTACTATCCAGGTCTGTACCCAAACAATTTGAACTTCTACTTTTAAAAATCCACCTCTCTAAAAACAAGTCTCTCACCGTTGCCGCCTGCTATAGACCACCCTCTGCCCCCAGCTGTGCTCTGGACACCATATGTGAACTGATTGCCCCCCATCTATCTTCAGAGCTCGTGCTGCTAGGCGACCTAAACTGGAACATGCTTAACACCCCAGCCATCCTACAATCTAAACTTGATGCCCTCAATCTCACACAAATTATCAATGAACCTACCAGGTACCTCCCCAAAGCCTTAAACATGGGCACCCTCATAGATATCATCCTAACCAACTTCACCTCTGCTGTCTTCAACCAAGATCTCAGCGATCACTGCCTCATTGCCTGCATCCGTAATGGGTCAGCGGTCAAACGACCTCCTCTCATCACTGTAAAACGCTCCCTGAAACACTTCAGCGAGCAGGCCTTTCTAATCGACCTGGCCGGGGTATCCTGGAAGGATATTGACCTCATCCCGTCAGTAGAGGATGCCTGGATATTTTTTTAAAATGCCTTCCTAACCATCTTAAATAAACATGCCCCATTCAAGAAATTTAGAACCAGGAACAGATATAGCCCTTGGTTCTCCCCAGACCTGACTGCCCTTAACAAACACAAAAACATCCTATGGCGTTCTGCATTAGCATCGAACTGCCCCCGTGATATGCAGCTGTTCAGGGAAGCTAGAAACCATTATACACAAGCAGTTAGAAAAGCCAAGGCTAGCTTTTTCAAGCAGAAATTTGCTTCTTGCAACACTAACTCAAAAATGTTCTGGGACACTGTAAAGTCCATGGAGAATAAGAACACCTCCTCCCAGCTGCCCACTGCAATGAAGATAGGAAACACTGTCACCACTGATAAATCCACCATAATTGAAAATTTCAATAAGCATTTTTCTACTGCTGGCCATGCTTTCCACCTGGCTACTCCTACCCCTGTCAACAGCACTGCACCCCCAACAGCAACTCGCCCAAGCCTTCCCCATTTCTCCTTCTCCCAAATCCATTCAGCTGATGTTCTGAAAGAGCTGCAAAATCTGGACCCCTACAAATCAGCCGGGCTAGACAATCTGGACCCTTTCTTTCTAAAATTATCTGCCGAAATTGTTGCCACCCCTATTACTAGCCTGTTCAACCTCTCTTTCGTGTCGTCTGAGATTCCCAAAGATTGGAAAGCAGCTGCGGTCATCCCCCTCTTCAAAGGGGGGGACACTCTTGACCCAAACTGCTACAGACCTATATCTATCCTACCATGCCTTTCTAAGGTCTTCGAAAGCCAAGTCAACAAACAGATTACCGACCATTTTGAATCTCACCATACCTTCTCTGCTATGCAATCTGGTTTCAGAGCTGGTCATGGGTGCACCTCAGCCACGCTCAAGGTCCTAAACGATATCTTAACCGCCATCGATAAGAAACATTACTGTGCAGCCGTATTCATTGATCTGGCCAAGGCTTTCGACTCTGTCAATCACCACATCCTCATCGGCAGACTCAACAGCCTTGGTTTCTCAAATGATTGCCTCGCCTGGTTCACCAACTACTTCTCTGATAGAGTTCAGTGTGTCAAATCGGAGGGTCTGTTGTCCGGACCTCTGGCAGTCTCTATGGGGGTGCCACAGGGTTCAATTCTTGGACCGACTCTCTTCTCTGTATACATCAATGAGGTCGCTCTTGCTGCTGGTGAGTCTCTGATCCACCTCTACGCAGACGACACCATTCTGTATACTTCCGACCCTTCTTTGGACACTGTGTTAACAACCCTCCAGGCAAGCTTCAATGCCATACAACTCTCCTTCCGTGGCCTCCAATTGCTCTTAAATACAAGTAAAACTAAATGCATGCTCTTCAACCGATCGCTACCTGCACCTACCCGCCTGTCCAACATCACTACTCTGGACGGCTCTGACTTAGAATACGTGGACAACTACAAATACTTAGGTGTCTGGTTAGACTGTAAACTCTCCTTCCAGACCCATATCAAACATCTCCAATCCAAAGTTAAATCTAGAATTGGCTTCCTATTTCGCAACAAAGCATCCTTCACTCATGCTGCCAAACATACCCTTGTAAAACTGACCATCCTACCAATCCTCGACTTTGGCGATGTAATTTACAAAATAGCCTCCAATACCCTACTCAACAAATTGGATGCAGTCTATCACAGTGCAATCCGTTTTGTCACCAAAGCCCCATATACTACCCACCATTGCGACCTGTACGCTCTCGTTGGCTGGCCCTCGCTTCATACTCGTCGCCAAACCCACTGGCTCCATGTCATCTACAAGACCCTGCTAGGTAAAGTCCCCCCTTATCTCAGCTCGCTGGTCACCATAGCATCTCCCACCTGTAGCACACGCTCCAGCAGGTATATCTCTCTAGTCACCCCCAAAACCAATTCTTTCTTTGGCCGCCTCTCTTTCCAGTTCTCTGCTGCCAATGACTGGAACGAACTACAAAAATCTCTGAAACTGGAAACACTTATCTCCCTCACTAGCTTTAAGCACCAACTGTCAGAGCAGCTCACAGATTACTGCACCTGTACATAGCCCACCTATAATTTAGCCCTATCAACTACCTCTTTCCCAACTGTATTTAATTAATTTATTTATTTTGCTCCTTTGCACCCCATTATTTTTATTTCTACTTTGCACATTCTTCCATTGCAAAACTACCATTCCAGTGTTTTACTTGCTATATTGTATTTACCTTGCCACCAAGGCCTTTTTTGCCTTTACCTCCCTTCTCACCTCATTTGCTCACATTGTATATAGACTTGTTTATACTTTATTATTGACTGTATGTTTGTTTTACTCCATGTGTAACTCTGTGTTGTTGTATCTGTCGAATTGCTTTGCTTTATCTTGGCCAGGTCGCAATTGTAAATGAGAACTTGTTCTCAACTTGCCTACCTGGTTAAATAAAGGTAAAATAAAAATAAATAAATCGGACTCCTTCCAATGTGTTTACTATAAGATCATGGGTATTGTGTTGCTGTTAATGTGACACACACACACAAACACACACACACACACACACACACACACGCAAGTAATGTTATGGTATTGTGGTATTGTGGATTCTATATTGCAAATGTGAAATATTAGATTCATGATGTAATAATGTATTATATGATGTATTATTTATTATATGATGTATTGTTTTATTGATGATTTTATTTGTATTATTTTATTTAACCTTTATTTAACCAGGTCGGCTAGTTGAGAACAAGTTCTCATTTACAACTGCAACCTGGCCAAGATAAAGCAAAGCAGTGCGACACAAACAACAACAGAGTTACACATGGAGTAAACAAGCGTACAGTCAATAATACAATAGATATAATAGTACATGTGTTTAGTTAAGTTCAGATTATTCAATTGCGTGTTTAAAACATGATCAGTAGAGGACAGTATGCCAGTAATACCAAAATGCATTTCTGCTGAAGGATTGTGTTGGGGTTGAGTTTAGGAGTAGTATAAACATGAGACACAGTGATGGTGGGTTGTGTTTAGAAGTAGTATTAACATGAGACACAGTGATGGTGGGTTGTGTTTAGGAGTAGTATTAACATGAGACACAGTGATGGTGGGTTGTGTTTAGGAGTAGTATTAACATGAGACAGTGATGGTGGGTTGTGTTTAGGAGTAGTATTAACATGAGACACAGTGATGGTGGGTTGTGTTTAAGAGTAGTATTAACATGAGACACAGTGATGGTGGGTTGTGTTTAGGAGTAGTATTAACATGAGACACAGTGATGGTGGGTTGTGTTTAAGAGTAGTATTAACATGAGACACAGTGATGGTGGGTTGTGTTTAGGAGTAATATCAACATGAGACACAGTGACGTTGGGGTATCAGGAATCTGTATAAACACATTCGACTATACAGAATATAGTTCCCTGTAGCTCCGCTGGTAGAGAACATTTTTGTATTCCTATTACTGCCCAAATGAATGAGGACATCATATGAAGACTGGAGGCTGCAGTAATGTTGAGATGCCAGTAGGGAGCGCTCTAGTCTAGAACACTGGAACCTTCAGTAAAACTGATGCAGCTGATGAGGAGTGATAGGAATGGGTCACATTTTTCCACTTTAAAAAATGTATGGCCCACTCCTCAAATGAAGAAATGCAACCCTCTTCTGAGATGCTGTTTATGCATGTTAATGTCTTATTTGCCTGTTTAGAATTCACACTTACAGGAGGCTACTTCTTGTTTCTCTGCACTGCCAGTAAGTGTTGTTGGTTCAGATCAGTGGTTCCCAAACTTTTCATAGTCCCGTACCCCTTCAAACATTCAACCTCCAGTTGTGTACCCCGTCTAGCACTCTCAAATATAGTTTTTTGCCATCATTGTAAGCCTGCCGCACACACACTATACGATACATTTATTAAACATGAGGGTAACATGAGGATAAAGAATGAGTGTGAGTTTGTCACAACCCGGCTCGTGGGAAGTGACAAAGAGCTCTTATAGGACCAGGGCACAAAAATAATATAATATTAGTGAATCATTTTGCTCATTATTTTGCCATCTTACATGTAAAACCTTATTTGTTCATTGTGAGTTACTCACCACAGGTTAATGAGATGGGTGCACACATAACTCTGCAACGTTGGGTTGTATTGGAGAGAGTCTCAGTCTTAAATCATTTTCCACACACAGTCTGTGCCTGTATTCAGTTTTTATGCTAGTGAGGGCTGAGAATCCACTCTCACATAGGTACAATTAAAGTCAGAAGTTTACATACACTTAAGTTGGATTCATTAAAACTTGTTTTTCTACCACTCCACAAATTTCTTGTTAACAAACTGTAGATTTCGCAAGTCGGTTAGGACATCTACTTTGTGCATGACACAAGTAACTTTTCCAACAATTGTTTACAGACAGATTATTTCACTTATAAACAACTGTATCACAATTCCAGTGGGTCAGAAGTTTACATACACTAAGTTCACTGTGCCTTTAAACAGTTTGGAAAATTCCAGAAAATGATGTCATGGCTTTAGAAGCTTCTGATAGCTAATTGACATGATTTGAGTCAATTAGAGGTGTACCTGTGGATGTATTTCAAGGCGTACCTTCAAACTCAGTGCCTCTGCTTGACATCATGGGAAAATCAAAATAAATCAGCCAAGACCTCAGAAAACAAATTGGAGCCCTCCACAAGTCTGGTTCATCCTTGGGAGCAATTTGGCCATAATGACCATTGTTATGTTTGGAGGAAAAAGGGGGAGGCTTGCAAGCTGAAGAACACCATTCAAACCGTGAAGCACAGTGGTGGCAGCATCATATTTTGGGGGTGCTTTGCTGCAGGGGGGACTAGTGCACTTCACAATATAAATGGCATCACGAGGAGGGAAAATGTGGATATATTGAAGCAACATCAAGAGTCAGAAAGTTAAAGCTTGATCGCAAATGGGTCTTCCAAATGGACATTGACCCCAAGCATACTTCCAAAGTTGTGGCAAAATGGCTTATGGACAACAAAGTCAAGGTGGCCATCACAAAGCCCTGACCTCAATCCTATAGAAAATTTGTGGGCAGAACTGAAAAAGCGTGTGCGAGCAAGGAGGACTACAAACCTGACTCAGTTACACCAGCTCTGTCAGGAGAAATGGGCCAAAAATCACCCAACTTATTGTGGGAAGCTTGAGGAAGGTACCCAAAAGGTTTTACCCAAGTTAAAAAATGTAAAGGCAATGCTACCAAATACACTCAATTAGTATGTAAACTTCAGACCTACTGGGAATGTGATGAAATAAATAAAAGCTGAAATAAATCATTCTCTCAACTATTATCATGACATTTCACATTCTTAAATCAAAGTGGTGATCCTAACTGACCTAAGACAGGATATTTTTACTGGGATTAAATGTCAGGAATTGTTAAAAACTTAGTTTAAATGTATTTGGCTAAGGTGTGTGTAAACTTCCGACTTCAACTGTATATATGGACAACAGGCTACATTAGACCATATATGGACAACAGGCTCCATTAGACTATATATTGATAACAGGCTACATTAGACCATATATGGACAACAGGCCTATGGTAACAGTCTACATTAGCCTATACATTCAACACAGAATCACAATGGTGATGATGGTACTGATCCCTCTACTACTACCGGTACTGTACAACGTAGGAGGCTGGTGGGCAGATATATAGAAGGACGGGCTCATTGTAAAGGCTGGAATGGAATAAATGGAACGATATCCCATAATTCTATTCCAGCCATTACAATGAGCCTCTCCTCCTATGTCTCTGCCCACCATCCTTCTCTATTGTACAAAAGGCCCAACAGTGTAACAGAATATGATAGTGGCATATTGTACTACAACAGTGTGTTTGCTTAATTTGGGCTGCAATCCCGTTAACGGGATGATATGACAACAGCCAGTGAAAGTGCAGGGCGCCAAAATCATAACAACAGAAATCTCAAAATTTAAATTCCTCAAACATACATGTATCTTCTACCGTTTTAAAGGTAGTCTTGTTGTTAATCCCACCACAGTGTCCGATTTCAAATAGTCTTTACGGCGAAAGCACCACAAACGATTATGTTAGGTCACCACCAAGCCACAGAAAAACACAGTCATTTTCCCAGCCAAAGAGAGGAGTCACAAAAAGCACAAATTGAGATAAAATGAATCACTAACCTTTGATGATCTTCATCAGATGACACTCATAGGACTTCATGTTACACAATACATGTATGTTTTGTTTGATAAAGTTCATATTTACAGTGCCTTGCGAAAGTATTCGGCCCCCTTGAACTTTGCGACCTTTTGCCACATTTCAGGCTTCAAACATAAAGATATAAAACTGTATTTTTTTGTGAAGAATCAACAACAAGTGGGACACAATCATGAAGTGGTATATTTAATCTGAGACGGCGCTCAGAACAATCAAGTCAAAATAGCCGCCATGTTGTGGTCAACATAAACCATAAATTAAATGCTAAATATTCCCTTACCTTTGATGATCTCCATCAGAATGCACTCCCAGGAATCCCAGGTCCACAATAAATACTTGATTTGTTTGATAATGTACATTATTTATGTCCAATTAGCTACTTTTGTTAGCGTGTTTGGTATACATATCCAAACGCTCGCTCTGGTCAGCGTTACGTCGGACAAAAACTTCAAAAAGTTTTTACAGGTCGAAGAAACATTTCAAACTAAGTACAGAATCAATCATTAGGATGTTTTTATCATTAATCTTCAATAAAGTTCCAACCGGAGTAATCCTTTGTGTCTTGAGGAGTCATGGAACGCAGGTCGCTATCATGTGAAATGCACTTGACCAGGAAATGGCTGACTGTCAGCGACACCTGATTCATTCTGCTGTCATTCAGTCCCACAACACAGTAGAAGCCTAGTTCAAATTTCTATAGACGGTTGACATCTAGTGGAAGACCTAGGAAGTGCAACTTCATTAATACCTAAAGGGGATTCCAATGGGAACTGTGTTGAATACATACCAACCTCAGATTACTCACTTCTGGTTTTGATTTCTCCTCAGATTTTTGCCTGCATATGAGATCTGTTATACTCACAGACATCATTCAAAGTTTTCGAAACTTCAGAGTGTTTTCTATCCAATACTAATAATAATATGCATATATTAGCAACTGAGACTGAGGAGCAGGCCGTTTACTTTGGGCACCTTACTCATCCAAGCTACTCAATACTGCCCCCCATCCATAAGAAGTTAACTGTAACTTTGTCAAGTAAACAGTTTAGCTTTTCCACTAGTTTATCTAATGTATTTTCAGTTTGTTATGTTGTTATTAACCCAACATTATTGAGGACATTATTATTAGGATGGTGCAGTAATGTTGAGATACCAGTAGGGAGAGCTCTAGTCTAGAACACTGGAACCTTCAGTATTAATTTAATACAGCTGATGAGGAGTGATGGTCATGGGTTTAAAATGGAATGGGTTCTACTTGAGTGACATCTTGGAAATTTGACCTGTATATACAGAACTCAGAAGGACAAGACAACACATAAGAAATTAAAAACATTCTAAATAGTATAGAGGGCTTTCGGATACGTCAGAAATTACCTAGCAACCGCATCAAGCCCCCTGTAGTCGACACATTGTTTAAATGGTTCTCTGTGTAGTCAAAATATCACATTGAAAATGTGAAACATTTAGCTAATTTTAAAAATGTAGTCCCACTCCTTAAAATGAAGGCAAGTAGATATGCAATCTGTTGCACAATATGTATTGAAATACAGGAACATCCCTTTTTCTGAGATGCTGGTCTGGTCATCATCCATGTTAACGTCTTAAAGATGAAGGAAAGGTCAGTTAAATATGTGTCAACAACAGAATTCACACAAACTGCCAGTATGTTGACTCCCTGTACAATACCTCTCCCTTTCACTTCACTCTAAGTACTCTTAACAATATCTTGAAATATAGTTTCTGGTTTTGTTTTCAATCAAGTCATATTGAGGGTAATGTATCATTTTACTTGTTATGTTTTGAGCTGTGTTTTGGTTGTTACATCAGGGTCAGTATTCATAAAGTATATCATTGTAGGAGTGTTGATCTACATAGTGATGAGATGATTAACCAGGGTAAAAAAGACATGTAAACAAACATTGTAGCACTGCAGTGTGTGTGTGCATGTGGGCCTAAGTGTGTGTCTGTGTGTGACACAGCTGATTTAGCTGAGGGCCCTTTAGGACCAGTCTGATATGGAGTAGGGTTGACATCTATACTGTGTAGGATGTGTGTTTTAACTTTTCTTCATCCTTAACAACCAGCTCTCTAGACTTTGATACAGACTCCATGGGCTTATTTACCTTCCCTACACATGGTCTCTCCTACAGATGGTCTCCGTGTGTGGGCATTATCAGCCAGAAGTCCCCACAAGAATAGTAAACAGACAAAAATGTTGTTAGTCCCCACAAGATCAAATGCAAGCTCTAGGGGGTTTAGGGTTAAGTTGAATGAATGTTAGAATTAGGTTTAGGAGCTAGGGTTAGTAGGTTTTGGGGTCAAGGTAAAGGAAAATAGGATTGTGAACAGGACTGAATTTTGTCCCCACAAGGTTAGTTGTACAAGACTGTGATTGAGCCACTGCTGATTAGCCTCAGCTTGGGGATAGGTGCTATCATTGAACCTGGTGGTCAGTCTTTAGGCTGCTGTACAGCTTGACGGACCGTAGAGGATTGAACATTTGTCCTCCTATATTTGAGGTTCTGACAATAACAGTTTCAGAACAATCAATATAGAAATGTGTGTTTACAGTGCAATACAGACAGTATTCACACAACCGTATACAGACGTAGGATCTTAATATTCCTGCAGCAACAGGAAAAGTGAATTATGTGGACTATAATTAATGTGGTGGTTGACAGTTTGTTAGGGAAAATCAAGTCTGACATTTTAAATTACAAACGTTAGTGTCACGTTGTATAAATGACAGGAGACAGGCGCAGGAATACGTAATAGGTTTTAATAGTCCATCAAACAATACAACCTGCCATAAAAAGTCATGGGGACAAAGCCCAAAACACAGGGATGAAAACCAAACAAAACAGCCATGTTAAACCTCTAATAAATACACAGGGCGAGACACGTAATAATAAGTACACGTAGCACGAAAGCCAACGCAACAAAGCACAGGTACTCACAAGACCAACAGACATGGAAACAATAACTGACCAAGACAACGGTGAACAGAGGGCACATTTATACAATTGCTAATCAGGGGAAATGGGAACCAGGTGTGGGTAATTAGACAGTTCAGTGATGCCTAGAAAGCCAGTGACGTAGACTTCCAGAACTGGTGCACAGAATGAGCAGCAGTACTGGAGGGATCCCTGACAGCTAGAAGCCTTTATAAACCTTGAATCCACTACAAGTTTGCATTTCCAGGAAGCAGGAAAATTCTCTACAACAAAAGTGTGATCAAATTAAGATCCACGTCTGTAACACAATACAGTACACAATATGAGCTTGGTTCATTTTCAGTGATGAGGCCCTGTACCCCATTTACAGCTTATACTTCATTGTATCAGGTGGAGTTATTCACCAGCTACAGAGTGAGTTGTTGTTTATGTTTCTAAGACTGCAGGGTGGGAGATGCAACAATGTCCTTGAGAACAGCAGAAAGTGTGTTGGTGGTCTTTCTCTGGTCTGTCGCAGGTATGGTCTCATTCTTATCTTTTAGTTGCTCTGGTTAATTAACAGACATTTCGAAAAAGGTTAAGAATCATGATGTTATTCTGGTGTGTTCTGTTAGGCGTCTCCACTTCACTTAAATCGTTTTCTGTGGTTTCCATTCACACTCAACTCAGCAACTATAGCAACATAGTGGAGACAAACCCTACAGTCAGTGTGAACCAATAGATAGTGTCCTAATTCTGATACCATTGTGTTGTGGGACTGTGTTTCAGTGGTACTGGGTCAGGATGGCTGGAGTGTGACATACTCCACTCAGAGTATCTGTGCCTTGAAGGGGTCATCAGTGGATCTGTTCTGCTTTTACACATATCCCAGTGGTACAGTCACAACAACCTTCTGGTTCACTAAAATTATAAATCTGAGAGACAACCCAGACTACAAAGGTCGTGTGACGTACCGTAGTGATAGGATGAATGTCCACACCCTGAAAATCACAGACCTGAGGGAGAGGGACTCAGCTGAGTACAAGTTCAGATTTATAACAGATCAGACTGGAGAGAAATATACTGGTGATCCTGGAGTCACTGTCTGTTACAGGTACAGTGATATTATATATAGTGTTGATCTGTTTAATCACTCTGTCTGTTACAGGTACAGTGATATTATATATAGTGTGATCTGTTTAATCACTCTGTCTGTTACAGGTACAGTGATATTATATATATAGTGTGATCTGTTTAATCACTCTGTCTGTTACAGGTACAGTGATATTATATATAGTGTTGATCTATTTAATCACTCTGTCTGTTACAGGTACAGTGATATTATATATAGTGTTGATCTGTTTAATCACTCTGTCTGTTACAGGTACAGTGATATTATATATAGTGTTGATCTGTTTAATTGGTTCTGGAAAATTGTCTTGATTTGTATTGAAATAATATAAATGTGAAAGTATGCATTTAATAGGAATGTCTGAATTGATGATTTGAGAACGTCCACTCCTGCCTCATTTGAACTAGACAACAGGTCATTGATGGTTTTAATGTTGTTATCTACTCCAGACCTGCAGGTGAAGGTGACCACTACATGGTGGTTAATGACACTGACCTGTAGCACCACCTGTACTCTGACTGGTAACCCCACCTACATCTGGTACAGGAACAGTACGATTGTACAAGGAGCCTCCTCCCCCTCATACTCATTGTACTTTAAAACGGAAGACAGCTTCTACTGTGCTGTAAAAGGCATCAATTCTCCTGCAGTGTGTGAGTATGACTGATACATGTTTCAAAGACTTCCAAAATCATCCAATCATTAGTTAGTGTTGCAGTGGAACAGAACAAGTTCCATGATTGTACTCATCTCATTACTGTAGTAACTACAAGTACTTCACAAACACTGTATTGTTACATTAATGTCTAAGTTTTACATATTTATATTAATATTTCATTTATTTTAATCATAAATCCAAGTTCCATGATGCTCCTCATGTAAAGCTCTATGTATGAACAATGTGTTACATATTGTCCACCAGACGGCCCAAAGAACACCTCAGTGTCAGTCAGTCCCTCTGGTGAAATAGTGGAGGGCAGTTCAGTGACTCTGACCTGCAGCAGTGATGCCAACCCACCTGTGGACAAATACACCTGGTACAAGAAGAACGTAACCTCACCAAAAGCATCAGGACAGAGTTACAGCATCACTAACATCCTCTCTGAGGACAGAGGAGAATATTACTGTGAGGCCCAGAATACAATAGGATCTAAGATCTCTACAGCTCAGATGATCATTGTAACAGGTAAAGTTACATCTTCAATACTTCAATACAGAACTACATGGTTCATTCTAATGTTAATACTTTTAATATGGATTTTTATAATTAAACATTGAGTGTACAAAACATTAAGAACACCTGTTCTTTCCATGACATAGACAGACTGACCAGGTGAATCCTGGTGAAGCTTTGATCCCCCTTTGATGTCACTTGTTAGGAAGGTGTTCCTAATGTTTGGTATAGTGTCTGATTATAGTATAAATGTCCTTTGTTAGTGTATATTCATTGTCAGTTCATAGGAACACCATTAAAGTCCTGTATTACCATGTACTCATGTCATCCATATTTTATTATAGGGAAACAAACATCAGTTTTGACTGCAGCTGTAGGAATCATAATTGTTGTTCTGGTTCTCATCCTCTGTCTCTCTGGCTTCATGTGGTTCAGGTGACAGAATTTTTCAAATGTTTTATAAATTCCCCTTAGCACTCTGATTTGTTGTGAATGCATTAATATATTCATTTATTCATGTGCAAAACTGTATTAGTAACATATAAACTTCCACTAGTGGTCACTAGAGAGCAGAATTCACTCTGTCCCACTTTACAGGAGATCCACAGCAGGAAGTGATGCCATAACAGGGATACAGGTGACTATATCAGTTACACCTCCACCTCCACACCTGGTGACATTAATTTACTATGTCATGACGGGTCTCTCTCATACTATTTTCACTCTTATCGTGACAACTCTCTCTCTCCACAGAGTGTTCATCCTGATCCTAACAGTGACACGTACACAGCTCTGAACATGAAGACCAGGTCACCAGAGTATGACACCCTGGCAGTAAGTGTGTTTAATGTGTGTGTGTGTCTATAAAAATGTCACGGAGTGGTGTGTAATGTGCTCATTCAGTGTCTTATTTCAGAATGTGAGGGACTCCCCCACTGTCACAATCCCTCATATAGATGCTGATGCCTCCGATTATGAGAACTGAAGAGAACTACAACCCGGCCTGAAGAGAACCACCACAGAACCTGGACTAAAGAGAAACACCACATAACCTTGAGTGAAGAAAACCAACACAGAACCTTGAGTGAAGAGAACCACTACAGAACCTGGACTGAAGAGAACCACAACATAACCTGGACTGAAGAGAACCACCACAGAATCTGGACTGAAGAGAACCACAACAGAACCTGGACTGAAGAGAACCACCAAAGAACATGACTGAAGAGAACCACCACAGAACCTGGACTGAAGAGAACCACCATAGAAACTGGACTGAAGAAAACCACCACAGAACCTGGACTGAAGAGAACCACCATAGAAACTGGACTGAAGAGAACCACCACAGAACCTGGACTGAAGAGAACCACCACAGAACCTGGACTGAAGAGAACCACCACAGAACCTGGACTGAAGAGAACCACCACAGAACCTGGACTGAAGAGAACCACCACAGAACCTGGACTGAAGAGAACCACCACAGAACCTGGACTGAAGAGCAACAGCATCAAACCAAAGCTAGGCCTCATAATGCTATTCTCTTACTATCATTATGCTTTATAATCTAGAAGGTTTGAGACAATGACCTTTAACTTCTGAGTGAATGCTGGAATTTAGATTGTTATCCTAATGATAAATACAGTATGTATATAGATGATAAATACAGTTTGTATATAGATGATAAATGGGATAGATTATGCTTCTGCTCTTTTTCTATAAGATTTTGCCATTTCCAGATTTGATTACATTCCATGTAGAAATATGTTGAACTATTCATTAGCTCTGCTCCTTCAGGTGTTTAGTAAGCCCACCGCATGCTAGGTAATGCTAGTATTAACAGCCCATCCAACACAGCAGAAACTATAGTAAGACCACCACATGCTAGGTAATGCTAGTATCAACATCCCATCCAACACAGCTGAAACTACAGTAAGACCACCACATGCTAGATAATGCTAGTATCAACATCCCATCCAACAAAGCTGAAACTATAGTAAGCCCACCGCATGCTAGGTAATGCTAGTATCAACATCCCATCAAACACAGCTGAAACTATAGTAAGCCCACCGCATGCTAGGTAATGCTAGTATCAACATCCCATCCAACACAGCTGAAACTACAGTAAGACCACCACATGCTAGGTAATGCTAGTATCAACATCCCATCCAACACAGCTGAAACTATAGTTAGACCACCACATGCTAGGTAATGCTAGTATCAACATCCCATCCAACACAGCTGAAACTATAGTAAGATCACCACATGCTAGGTAATGCTAGTATCAACATCCCATCCAACACAGCTGAAACTATAGTAAGATCACCACATGCTAGGTAATGCTAGCACCAACATCCCATCCAACACAGCTGAAACTACAGTAAGACCACCACATGCTAGGTAATGGTAGTATCAACATCCCATCCAACACAGCTGAAACTACAGTAAGACCACCACATGTTAGGTAATGCTAATATTAACAGCCCATCCAACACAGCTGAAATTATAGCTAGCCTTGATTAGTAATCACAGTGTCAGCTTCCCCACTAAGGTCCAATGTGATAACTTGAAATCTGAGGAAGAAAGTCAGGTTTAAGAAGTAGTATGGCATTTTAAATGATGCCGTACATCAATGAACATATGCTTAATGATAAAAAGATCCAGTAATGCTTGACTGCTGAACAGCGCATATAGCGGCCAACAGCATTTGGGCCAGCACGATGGTGGTAGATATGACCCACTCTCACTAAAACTACTGTAGCAGAGTGAGTCTCTTTAGGGTATAAGATGCCTGCATACTCACTATGTACAAGCATACATGATAACATGCGTAAATGTATTACTAGCAGAAGATTAATAAGAATGAACAACAGTAGCTAATACATGATGACTAGAATGAAGTGATCGCTACAGTAGCATACAATATAAAGATGGACCGACAGAGAGGACTAACTATGTAAAGATGGACCGACAGGGAGGACTAACTATGTAAAGATGGACCGACAGGGAGGACTAACTATGTAAAGATGGACCGACAGGGAGGACTAACTATGTAAAGATGGACCGACAGGGAGGACTAACTATGTAAAGATGGACCGACAGGGAGGACTAACTATGTAAAGATGGACCGACAGGGAGGACTAACTATGTAAAGATGGACCGACAGGGAGGACTAACTATGTAAAGATGGACCGACAGGGAGGACTAACTATGTAAAGATGGACCGACAGGGAGGACTAACTATGTAAAGATGGACCGACAGGGAGGACTAACTATGTAAAGATGGACCGACAGGGAGGACTAACTATGTAAAGATGGACCGACAGAGAGGACTAACTATGTAAAGATGGACCGACAGGGAGGACTAACTATGTAAAGATGGACCGACAGGGAGGACTAACTATGTAAAGATGGACCGACAGGGAGGACTAACTATGTAAAGATGGACCGACAGGGAGGACTAACTATGTAAAGATGGACCGACAGGGAGGACTAACTATGTAAAGAAGGACCGACAGGGAGGACTAACTATGTAAAGATGGACCGACAGGGAGGACTAACTATGTAAAGATGGACCGACAGGGAGGACTAACTATGTAAAGATGGACCGACAGGGAGGACTAACTATGTAAAGATGGACCGACAGGGAGGACTAACTATGTAAAGATGGACCGACAGGGAGGACTACCTATGTAAAGATGGACCGACAGGGAGGACAACCTATGTAACGATGGACCGACAGGGAGGACTAACTATGTAAAGATGGACCGACAGGGAGGACTAACTATGTAAAGATGGACCGACAGGGAGGACTACCTATGTAAAGATGGACCGACAGGGAGGACTAACTATGTAAAGATGGACCGACAGGGAGGACTAACTATGTAAAGATGGACCGACAGGGAGGACTAACTATGTAAAGATGGACCGACAGGGAGGACTAACTATGTAAAGATGGACCGACAGGGAAGACTAACTATGTAAAGATGGACCGACAGGGAGGACTACCTATGTAAAGATGGACCGACAGGGAGGACTACCTATGTAAAGATGGACCGACAGGGAGGACTAACTATGTAAAGATGGACCGACAGGGAGGACTAACTATGTAAAGATGGACCGACAGGGAGGACTACCTATGTAAAGATGGACCGACAGGGAGGACTAACTATGTAAAGATGGACCGACAGGGAGGACTAACTATGTAAAGATGGACCGACAGGGAGGACTAACTATGTAAAGATGGACCGACAGGGAGGACTAACTATGTAAAGATGGACCGACAGGGAGGACTAACTATGTAAAGATGGACCGACAGGGAGGACTAACTATGTAAAGATGGACCGACAGAGAGGACTAACTATGTAAAGATGGACCGACAGGGAGGACTAACTATGTAAAGATGGACCGACAGGGAGGACTAACTATGTAAAGATGGACCGACAGGGAGGACTAACTATGTAAAATACAGAACAGGATTAGAACATGGCTAATACATCAGAGCCTAAACCTACTGTTGTAGATAAGGATGAAGTAAATATTAGATTGACACAAATTATACCATCAAATGGAAACTAATAATGTGACTCATGCAACAGTATCGAATTGTATTTGTCACATGTGCGGAATACAACAGGTGTAGATCTTACAGGGAAATGCTTACTTACAAGCCCCTTAACCAACTATGCTTTCAGAAGTTATGAAAAATATAAGTTACGAAAAAATAAGTGTTAAGTAAAAAATAGAGGATATATAAAGGGAAAGGGGATACCTTGTCAGTTGTACAACTGAATGCATTCAACTGAAATGTGTCTTCTGCATTTAACCCAACCCCTCTACAGGGGGTATCGTACAGAGCCAATTTGGGGGACACTGGGTAGTTGAGGTAATATGTACATGTAGGTACGGTTAAAGTGACTATGCATAGATAATAAACAGAGTGTTGCAGCAGCGTTTTGGTCTCCCTTTGATTAGCTGTTCAGGAGTCTTGGCTTGGGGGTAGAAGCTGTTCAGAAGCCTTTTGGACCTAGACTTGGCGGTCCGGGACCTCTTGCCGTGTGGTAGCAAAGAGAACAGCCTATGACTGGGGTAGCTGGAGTCTGACAATTTTTATGGCCTTCCTCTGACACTGTCAGGTTAGAGGTTAAAGCTTGGCCCCAGTGATGTACTGGGCCATACAGGCCTTTTGGTCGGAGGACGATCAGTCGCCATAACAGTCGGTGATGCAACCAGTCAGTCAGTATGCACTAATGCAGCCTTTCTTAAAGTTGGGTCACGGACCTGTTAATGGTGGGTCGCGACGTCTCAGTGTAAATATATCATTATTTCATGAATTACTGGAATTGATTTGGCCAAGTGCATCTGCGCTCTCTGTTCAGTGCGCTTTCTGCTTAAGCAGCGTCTCTGCTCAGTTTGGCAGCTGCACCAGTGTGAGAGGGAGATGCCTGTGTGCATCAGAGTTGTGTACCGGATCTCTTTTTCTGCACTTTTCTTGAAGATCACTCGGCTACACACGATGCAGTGCTGTCGTTCAGATTGTTGGCATTTTATAACAGGTTGGCCCCAGTGATAAGCAGTAATAAGGGAGTACTAACTAACTCATAGTGGTAGATGTGAGTTTCTCTTTCAATCCCCTGGCCTTGTACACAGCTAATAGCTAACATTCGCCAAAACAAGCTAGCTACTGAGAGTGCAACCCTAGTAACAGTACAGATGAAAATGAAAAATGATCAGGCCTACTTTACATCTTACTGTAGAAATTATTGTTGAAAACTAGTCTAGGTTGGAACTGTTGCTGTTAAAATACAATAATAATTGTTATTCTGGAATTAACTGATTGAAGCAAGATACTTTTTGAGGCAAACACACTCACAGTTCTGGGTTGCTCATCTACAGTAGGAAGCGGTCTCCTGCCTGACTGAAAAAGCAGTAGATGTTCTGGTCCAGTTTGGCACCACATACCTATGTGAGTCAGGGTTCTCAACTCTGACACTTAAAAACATGTACAGAAACAGTTTCAAGGCTGAGCTTGACCTCAGTGTTGCACTGTCAAAAACAGAGCCCAGAATAGACCTGCTCTCATTAGGACTGTGTGGGGGTTTTCTGGTCTACAGATGTGATCAATCACTTTATTCCAGGTCAGAATAAAAACATATGTATTTTATTTGTTTTGACCTTTATTTAACCAGGCAAGTCAGTTAAGAACAAATTCTTATTTTCAATGACGGCCTAGTGGGTTAACTGCCTGTTCAGGGGCAGAACGACAGATTTTTAAATTGTCAGCTCTGGGATTTGAACTTGCCCCGTTTAACAGCAACAGTTCCAACCTTGACTTTCAACAAGCATTTGTACAGTAAGATGTACAGTAGGCCTGATCATTTTTCATCTGTACTGTTACTTAGGGTTGCACTATCAAAAAGCCTGTGTGTGTGTGTAACGGATGTGAAACGGCTAGCTTAGTTAGCGGTGCGCGCTAAATAGCGTTTGAATCGGTGACGTCACTTGCTCTGTGGAGCGATGGGTAACGATGCTTCGAGGGTGACTGTTGTTGATGTGTGCAGAGCGTCCCTGGTTCGAGCCCGGGTATGGGCGAGGGGACGGTTTAAAGTTATACTGTTACATTGATGCTGTTGACCCGGATCACTGGTTGCTGCGGAAAAGGAGGAAGGTCAAAAGGGGGGTGAGTGTAACGGATGTGAAACGGCTAGCTTAGTTAGCGGTGCGCGCTAAATAGCGTTTCAATCAGTGACGTCACTTGCTCTGAGACCTTGACGTAGTAGTTCCCCTTGCCCTGCAAGGGCCACGGCTTTTGTGGAGTGATGGGTAACGACGTTTCGTGGGTGACTGTTGTTGATGTGTGCAGAGGGTCCCTGCTTCGCACGAGGGGACGTTATACTGTTACATGTGTTCTGTTATTCATCTGTGTGATGTGATCAATCCTTTTATTCTAATTCAGAATTAAAATGATTTATTGTATTTTCCAGCCTAGACAGATATGTGTTTTCAATGGGGGAAAATAAACATTAATAGATATTTAATGTCATTGTTATTTGTTTTTGTCTATATTGCGTTTGTTTTAGGCACAAGGCCAATGAAATGTACTGATATTTATGTATAGTTGCATATTTTCCTAAGTTTGGGTCCCAGGAAAACACAGAATGTTGCATTCGGGTCCCAGGCTGAAAAGGTTTAAGAACCCCTGCACCAATGAGCTAGCAGACGCTCTGAGCAAATCAGAGTAGAAGTGCAGCAAAAGTGTAACTATACAAATGCACTAGTCCAGACCAGTTTGCAAGTTCATTTGAAGGCTTCTAGTTTAAACTGTGTAAGAGAATAGGGTTCCAAGAATAATAACCAGAAATATTTTGGACAACATTTGAATAGTGACTGTCGGCGAAAGTCACACCGACTAATGTGACCGGGATGACCTGTAAAATGTAAGCTATAGCTGATCGTGTGCATTGATTTCAGCGGTTTCGTGAGCTGACGACATGTTGTACTAAACTAGTTAACGTCCACAGACTGAAATACTACTGAATCACTGTGATAAACAGTATCTCCTGCTCATGATCTGAAAACATTGCTTCTCACTCACTGTATAGCAACACATAGCCTGTATGCTAGTCTAGCACAGGCTTCTTCCTCCTTGTATGGATGAAGGACTATTCTCTATGATGGTTCACGGAGCGCACTGACTCAGCTCGAAAGCTGGTATTGGGAACAAACAAGTAGGTTATATGATTGACTACTCCTGAGGCTAATTCTACTTAGCTAATTCTACATGTCGCCGGCTATTAACTGAAAACAGAGCAGTAACATGGTTGATCCTCACAATCAATCACATCACCGCAGCAGCCAAACATTGCAACATGAGCATATTGAACGATGCTGGTGAGGTTTAAACACAGCTAGCGAGCACTTACAAAGAAAACATATCAGAAATCAGCAGCATAGTGAGAAACAGCTAGTTACAGCAGCAGTCAATGGAGAAAAAGAAGCCAGCGCTTAGTAGCAGCAAGCGGCAGAAGGATGTAAGGATGTAAGAGCAGACCAGGTCAATAAGGAAGTCGTTAATGATACTAGCCTCTAATTGGTTCCATTCTCAGTTGAGGCGGGCCCTCGGGTTTCCTTTCTGAACTTGCTCCGCTTAATAAATAGCCTACTTTTCTTGTGTACTTATCTGTTTTTGATCTTTTTCTATGGGATTTAGCCAATTCCAGATTTTTTATAATAGATAAAGTATTGGCTTGTTTTAGTGAAACAAAATTAATAATATTGATAAGAGCTTTTAAATAATTGTAGCTCTGGAGTTTCTCCTGATTTGTTTTAATACGTTTTACTTTGTAATGGTGTCAGATGTTATTGGGCAATTTATATTTTATATTATGTTATACCATATTGTTCAGTGTCATAATATTGCTTGTTTTATTATCAAATTATTAATTATTACCTATTTTAGATACATTACATTTTTCAGTTTTTTTTACATTGAATACAGTACAAGTATCATGTTGTAAATAAGCTCAAAGTTAGACAATCAATAGACAACAAATAAATCAATTATGTTTCTTGTATTTCTGTCTATTGTACACATGATGGAGCCATTGAGCAACATAATGCATGAGTGGCTAGCCTATAGGCCAGCCAGGGATACTCCATTACTGTCAGGAGATAAACTGTAATAGATCAACAATCAGCACTGTTCATCAACAAACACACACACAAACATGCACGCACACACGCACGCACACACTGAGTTGGAACTTGCCAGACCAGAGAGGGAGAGACAGGAAACCATGGCAACCCTGACAACCCTGAACACCACGTAACGTCCGGATATGACAGATTAAGAAAGAAGAGAAGGAATAATGAATTTGAAGATTGAGGAAGGGGCGGAGGGACCGTGTAGCTACCTGAAAAGGGAACAGGAACCTTGGAGAGAATGGGGCTGTTGGGAGGGTGTCACCACTTTTGTAGTCCTCTGACACACAGCACAGACAGCACACTGGACACACAGTAGGAGTAAGTGTCAATCAAAGTGAAGAGGAGTGCTCCTCTGATTTCCTTCCCCCGCCCCCTCGGCTTGAGCTGTGAAACATGTTTTATTATTGATGTTAGATGATGGAGATGATTCATTAGAATCTTGAGGGGGTTGTTGCCCAGGCCAACGCCTTTACAACAACAATGTTGTAGACACTAAAGGGGGTCAGGGCAGGGTCTTTGATGCAGCTGATGAGGAGTGTACATTAAATGGGTTAGTAGAATAGAATGAATAGAATGACATCATGGAACTGACCAAATGTAAATGGAACTTTGACCTGTTCCATGTAGAACTCAGAGGGACAAGACAACACATTCTAAGATATTATAAACATTCCATATAGAATAGTCAACATATTGTTAACATGGTTCTGTATTTATATAAAAGTGGAAATGGGGGACATTTTGTCCATTATAGAAATGTAGGACCCATTTTAATACGGTAACTTCCCTTTTCTGATGTGCTGGTCTGGTCTTCATGCATGTTAATGTCTTAAAGAGGAAGGAGAGGACAGTTGTCATCTACTTTAAATATGTATCAACCACAGAACTGACACTTACTAGCAGTTCCCACTCACTACCAGTAAGTTGATTCACTGTACAAGACCTCTCCCCTTCACTTCACCCTGTAAGTACAGTTGACAATATCTGGAAAAATAGTTTTTGGTTATTTGTTTTTAGTCATAAGTCATATACTTGAGGGTAATGTATCATTTTACTTGTTATGTTTTGAGCTGTGTTTTGGTTGTTACATCAGGGTCTGTATTCATAAAGTGTCTCAGTGTAGGAGTGTTGATATACATAGTGATGAGATGATTAATCGGGGTAAAATAGACAAGCAAACAAACATTGTAACATTGTGTGTGTGACTTCTGTTTATCCTCACAGCTTGGGGATAGGAGCTATAATTGAAACCGGGCGTCAGTCTTTAGGCTGCTATACAGCTTGACGGACCGTAGATGATTGAACATTTATCCTCCTGTATTTGGGGTTCTGAGAATAAAACAGCTTCAGAACATTCAGAAATATGTGTTTACAGTTCTACAGATCTGTTCAATACGCTGTTGATGTTTATAATGATGGTGATGATGATGGTGATGATGATGATGACTTTATTGTATCCATTAGATAAATCGTTTTTGCATCATACATCATGTCATCTTAAATAGACAGACATGCAACACGTCACACACATTACATACATAGTGCTATAGACTTACAGACAGACAGTATTCACATAGACAACCATATAGCACAATACAACACAACACAACATGAGCCTGGTTCATTTTCAGTAATGAGGCCCTGTACCCCATTTATAGTTTATACTTCAATGTATCAGGTGGAGTTATTCACCAGCTATAGAGTGAGTTGTTGTTTATGTTTCTAAGACTGCAGGGTGGGAGATGCAACAATGGTCTTGAGAACAGCAGGTGGTCGTCTTTCTCTGGTGGTCTTTCTCTGGTCTGTAGCAGGTACGGTCTCATTCTTATCTTTTAGTTGCCCAGTTCGTCAAACTACAGATATTTCTAAAAGCATAACCATTTTTATGTTCTACTGTCGACACATTTGGCGTCTCCACTCCATTTTAAACAGTTGTCTTTCTCACCTCACTGAGTGAATCTTATCTGTGGTTTCCATCACACTCAACCAAAGAGTATCTATGTCTCAACTCAGCAACTATGGAACAAAGTGTTAGTGTGAGTCACAAGACCTTGAACTTAATGTAACGTCCTTGTGATGTCTAACTGTGTTTCAGTGGTACTGAGTCAGAATGTCTGGAGTGTTACATACACCACTCAGAGTATCTGTACCTTGAAGGGGTCAACAGTGGATCTGTCCTGCTCTTACACATATCCCAGTGGTTATACAGTCACAACAACCCTCTGGTTCATCAAAAAGCAACACGTGGTGACATCTGCATCTTGCTGTTTGTGGTTTTAGTCTGGGTTTCTGTATCAACACGTGGTGACATCTGCATCTTGCTGTTTGTGGTTTTAGTCTGGGTTTCTGTATCAACACGTGGTGACATCTGCATCTTGCTGTTTGGGGTTTTAGTCTGGGTTTCTGTATCAACACGTGGTGACATCTGCATCTTGCTGTTTGTGGTTTTAGTCTTTGTTTCTGTATCAACACATGGTGACATCTGCATCTTGCTGTTTGGGGTTTAAGGCTGGGTTTCTGTATCAACACGTGGTGACATCTGCATCTTGCTGTTTGGGGTTTTAGTCTGGGTTTCTGTATCAACACGTGGTGACATCTGCATCTTTCTGTTTGTGGTTTTAGTCTGGATTTCTGTATCAACACGTGATGACATCTCCTGATGTAGAAAGGGCTTTATAAATACATTTTATTTTATTTGAATGTGATTTTAGCTGTTATTTCAGGGCCTGTGTTTGAACTGTTATTTCAGGGCCTGTGTTTGAACTGTTATTTCAGGGCCTGTGTTTGAGCTGTTATTTCAGGGCCTGTGTTTGAACTGTTATTTCAGGGCCTGTGTTTGAACTGTTATTTCAGGGCCTGTGTTTGAACTGTTATTTCAGGGCCTGTGTTTGAACTGTTATTTCAGGGCCTGTGTTTGAGCTGTTATTTCAGGGCCTGTGTTTGAACTGTTATTTCAGGGCCTGTGTTTGAACTGTTATTTCAGGGCCTGTGTTTGAACTGTTATTTCAGGGCCTGTGTTTGAGCTGTTATTTCAGGGCCTGTGTTTGAACTGTTATTTCAGGGCCTGTGTTTGAACTGTTATTTCAGGGCCCGTGTTTGAACTGTTATTTCAGGACCTGTGTTTGAACTGTTATTTCAGGGCCTGTGTTTGAGCTGTTATTTCAGGTCCTGTGTTTGAACTGTTATTTCAGGGCCTGTGTTTGAACTGTTATTTCAGGGCCTGTGTTTAAACTGTTATTTCAGGGCCTGTGTTTGAACTGTTATTTCAGGGCCTGTGTTTGAACTGTTATTTCATGGCCTGTGTTTGAGCTGTTATTTCAGGGCCTGTGTTTGAACTGTTATTTCAGGGCCTGTGTTTGAGCTGTTATTTCAGGGCCTGTGTTTGAACTGTTATTTCAGGGCCTGTGTTTGAGCTGTTATTTCAGGGCCTGTGTTTGAACTGTTATTTCAGGGCCTGTGTTTGAGCTGTTATTTCAGGGACTGTGTTTGAGCTGTTATTTCAGGTTCTGTGTTTGAGCTGTTAAATCAGGGCCTGTGTTTGAGCTGTTAAATCAGGGCCTGTGTTTGAGCTGTTAAATCAGGGCCTGTGTTTGAGCTGTTATTTCAGGGCCTGTGTTTGAACTGTTATTTCAGGGCCTGTGTTTGAACTGTTATTTCAGGGCCTGTGTTTGAACTATTATTTCAGGGCCTGTGTTTGAGCTGTTATTTCAGGGCCTGTGTTTGAGCTGTTAAATCAGGGCCTGTGTTTGAGCTGTTAAATCAGGGCCTGTGTTTGAGCTGTTATTTCAGGGCCTGTGTTTGAACTGTTATTTCAGGGCCTGTGTTTGAACTGTTATTTCAGGGCCTGTGTTTGAGCTGTTAAATCAGGGCCTGTGTTTGAGCTGTTAAATCAGGGCCTGTGTTTGAGCTGTTATTTCAGGGCCTGTGTTTGAGCTGTTATTTCAGGGCCTGTGTTTGAGATGTTATTTCAGGGCCTGTGTTTGAGCTGTTATTTCAGGGCCTGTGTTTTTAGGTTCAAAGTTTGGTTTATTTGTCATATACATAAATACATTGAACTGCTCAATGACAAGCGACCTCACCATACAATACATCAAATAATGGGCCTAAGCTACGGTCTAAGTACATCTATGTGTTTAATTCATAAAGGTCATCTTAACTGACTGATATTAACTGACTGATATTAACTGACTGATATTATTTGACTGATATTAACTGACGGATATTATTTGACTGATATTAACTGACTGATATTAACTGACTGATATTATTTGACTGATATTAACTGACTGATTTTACTGATATTAACTGACTGATATTAACTGACTGATATTAACTGACTGATATTAACTGACTGATTTTACTGACTGATATTATTTGACTGATATTACATTAACTGACTGATATTATTTGACTGATATTAACTGACTGATATTAACTGACTGATATTATTTGACTGATATTAACTGACTGATTTTACTGATATTAACTGACTGATATTAACTGACTGATATTAACTGACTGATATTAACTGACTGATATTAACTGACTGATATTATCTGACTGATATTAACTGACTGATATTAACTGACTGATATTATTTGACTGATATTAACTGACTGATTTGACTGATATTAACTGACTGATATTAACTGACTGATATTAACTGACTGATATTATCTGACTGATATTAACTGACTGATATTAACTGACTGATATTATTTGACTGATATTAACTGACTGATTTGACTGATATTAACTGACTGATATTAACTGATGGATATTAACTGTCGGATATTAACTGACTGATATTATTTGACTGATATTAACTGACTGATTTGACTGATATTAACTGACTGATATTAACTGACGGATATTAACTGTCGGATATTAACTGACTGATATTATTTGACTGATATTAACTGACTGATTTGACTGATATTAACTGTCGGATATTAACTGACTGATATTAACTGACTGATATTAACTGACTGATATTAACTGACGGATATTAACTGTCGGATATTAACTGACTGATATTAACTGACTGATATTAACTGACGGATATTATTTCATAGAACAAAACGTATAAGATCACCTAAACCTGTCATAACCTCAGACCTTACTTTCGGCATGTATCTCAAAACCCAATTCCCTCCCCATTAATTTTCCCTACAGGCAGAAAAAACCAGAGGTAACTAAATTCTAGTTTTTAGGACTAAAGACTGTTGAGCTCTATTATGTACAGTTGAAGTCGAAAGTTTGCATACACTTAAGTTGGAGTCATTAAAACTCGTTTTTCAACCACTCCACAAATTTCTTGTTAAAAACTATAGTTTTGGCAAGTCGGTTTCGGACATCTACTTGTGCATGACACAGGTAATTTTTCAAACAATTGTTTACAAACAGATAATTTCACTTATAATTCACTGTATCACAATTCCAGTGGGTCAGAAGTTTACATACACTAAGTTGACTGTGCCTTCAAACAGCTTGGAAAATTCCAGAAAATGATGGCATGGCTTTAGAAGATTCAAATAGGCTAATTGACATGATTTGAGTTAATTGGAGGTGTACCTCTGGATGTATTTCAAGGCCTACCTTCAAACTCAGTGCCTCTTTGCTTGACATCATTGGAAAATCAAAAGAAATCAGCCAAGACCTCAGAAAAAAAAATGTAGAACTACTTGGGAGCAATTTGCAAACGCCAGAAGATGCCACGTTCATCTGTACAAACAATAGAATAAGTATAAACACCATGGGACCACGCAGCCGTCATACCGCTCAGGAAGGAGACGCGTTCAGTCTCCTAGAGATGAACGTACTTTGGTGCGAAAAGTGCAAATCAATCCCAGAACAACAGCAAAGGACCTTGTGAAGATGCTGGAGGAAACACGTACAAAGGTATCTATATCCACAGTAAAACAGGTCCTATATAAACAACCTGAAAGGCCGCTCAGCAAGGAAGAAACCACTGCTCCACAACCGCCATAAAAAAGCCAGACTATGGTTTGCAACTGCACATGGGGACAAAGATCATACTTTTTGGAGAAATGTCCTCTAGTCTGATGAAAAAAAAATAGAACTGTTTGGCCATAATGACCATCGTTATGTTTGAAGGGAAAAGGTGGAGGCTTGCAAGCCGAAGAACATCATCCCATCCGTGAAGCACGGGGGTGGCAGATTCATGTTGTGGGGGTGCTTTGCTGCAAGAGGGACTGGTGCACTTCACAAAATAGATTGCATCATGAGGAAGGAAAATGATGTGGATATATTGAAGCAACATCTCAAGACATCAGTCTTGAGGAAGAAAGTTAAAGCTTGGTCGCAAATGGGTCTTCCAAATGGACAATGACCTTAAGCATACTTCCAAAGTTGTGGCAAAATTACTTAAGGACAACAAAGTCAAGGTATTGGAGTAGCCATCACATAGCCCTGACGTAAATCCTATAGAAAATGTGTGGGCAGAACTGAAAAAGTGTGTACCAGCAAGGAGGCCTACAAACCTGACTCAGTTACACCAGCTCTGTCAGGAGGAATGGGCCAAAATTCACCCAACTTATTGTGGGAGGCTTGTGGAAGGCTACACGAAACATTTGACCCAAGTTAAAGGCAATTTAAAGGCTACCAAATACTAATTGAGTGTATTAAACTTCTGACCCACTGGGAATGTGATGAAAGAAATAAAAGCTGAAATATATCACTCTCTATTAATATCCCGATTTCCGATTTCAACTGTACACTCTCAGTATTCTACAGTATTCTACATTCAAGCAAAATAGACAGGTCTTACTTACCAATCATCATCATAGATCAAAATATATTTATTTTCCTCATTGTTAATATTATGTTGACAATCCTTTTACATCAGATAAACCAAAGACCACAGTGTCAGTCAGTCCCTCTGGTGAAATAGTGGAGAGCAGTTCAGTGACTCTAACCAGCAGCAGTGATGCCAACCCACCTGCGGACAAATACACCTGGTACAAGAAGAATGTTACCTCGCCAAAAGCATCAGGACAGAGTTACAGCATCACTAACATCATCTCTGAGGACTGAGGAGAATACTACTGAGAGGCTGAGAGTATATATGGACGTCTCATCTCTTCTTCTGTGTTTGTGTATGTTCAGTGTAAGTACACCTAATTTTCATATATTCATTGATAATCACACAGGTCAACAACCATAAATAATCATGAACAATGTTACACAGTTATCATACCATAAGATACAATTTGTAGGTCTCTATTTCAATAAATATTGTTTCATTTTCTTCTTTCCTGTTTCCCCATTCATATCTCCATCTCCGTATTCAACACACACTGGCCTGTGTCCAGCTCTCCAGACTCCAGTGTTTCTCTGGGTTCCTGTGGTTGGGCTGAGGCTTTCCTGACTGTTGGAGCTCTCCTCGTTACCATCTCCTGCACGCTGAAGAGGTCAGTGTTCCCTAGCCAGGTTTACATGTACATATATATCAACTTCCACTAGAGGTCACTAGAGAGCAGAACTCACTCTGTCCCTCTTAGCAGTAGATCCATAGGAGGATGGGATGCCACAGCAGACACACAGGTGATTATATCAGTTAAAATTCCACCCCCACACCTGGTGACTTGAATTTACTGTGCCATAACAGTCTCTTTTCGACAATGTTCACTGTCACCTTGGCACAGCTCTCTCTCTCTCTCTCTCTCTCTCTCTCTCTCTTTCTATCTCCATATTGTCCATCCTGACCCTATCAGTGACTCTGAAAATGAGAACCAAGGGCCCTGACTATGATACACTGGCAATAAGTATGTTTTATTGTATTAATGTATGTTTTTATTTTGTATATAGTATTTATATGTGTGTGTGAGAGGGAGAGAGAGAGAGTAAGGAGGAGGAGAGATAGAGAGAGAGTAAGGAGGAGAGAGATTAAGGAGGAGAGATAGAGATAGAGGAGGAGGAGAAGAGAGAGAGAGAGTAAGGAGGGGGAGAGAGAGATAGAGGAGGAGGAGAAGAGAGAGAGAGAGAGAGAGAAAGAGAGTAAGGAGGAGGAGAGAGAGGACAGAGAGATAGTAAGGAGGAGGAGAGAGAGAGTAAGGCAGAAGAGGAGGAGGAGAGAGAGTGTAAGGAGGCGAGAGAGAGAGAGAGAGAGATAAGGAGGAGGAGGAGGAGAGAGATGGACACAGAAAGTAGAAGTGAGAGAATGTTGTAGAGCAGTGTGTAAAGTGCTCACACTGTGTTTCCTGTGTCACTGTCTCTCAGAGTGTGAGGGACTCGCCCAGTGACACGTTCACAACTCTTCAGAGAGATGCTTAGCACTCTGTTTATCAGACCATCCAGGGGAGAAAACCACCACTGAACCTGGACTGAAGAGAACCACCACAGAAACTGGATTGAAAAGTATCGTCACAAAATCTAGCCTGAAGATACCTAACATATTGCGATGATATCTAGAATGTTTTCCTGAAAATTAGCTTTAGAGGGATAGCTCACCCAAATTACAAAATGGCACAGACTGCTTACAGGGTAAGGAAACCAATGGACATGGTATGACAACAATCCATGCTTTGGTTTGGTTTCCCTTGGCACAGTTTCCACTTGCTAATGTTTTAGCATTTGTGGCACAAATCCCATTCAAGCCATGCGACCAATATTAGCATTTTCCACATATCATTGAAGCTCAACAAGTCACTTATAGAGGATTTGAACATGATGTGCTACTAATATCGGTCTTATGACTTGAATGGGATTTTTGCTACAAAGGCTATAACGTTATGCAAATGTAGGAGTGTTCGACATTGTAGCTGACTTCATAGGCGAGTCGAGATCTACAAATCACCTTGCTTGATGAATAACTACTCAATATTATTTATAGATCACTCAGTCAGTCACAATTTACCCATGATACATCACAGTTTTGATGCTCTCAAACAATGTCTGTGTGACTGCGGAAGGAAGCCCTCTGCATAAGCTTCTTGGTCCCTGACATAGAGTTGGGTAGAGGGTACATTTTTGCACCTTTGTCATGATGTCTTCTGTGACAGAATGAGCAGCATCATTGAGGGCTATTTCCGTTTTAAAGTAGTTCATGTCTTCTTCAACTTCCACAAGTTAAATGACAGTCGGTAAATCAGCTGAAATGGTGTATTCAATGGCTTTGAAGCAATTGTGCCAACTATTCAACTCTATTGTCCCTGACTAGTTCAAAGTTGGCCAACCACAGACCTCAAACCTCCAACCTCACACTCAGTGTCTATTTATATAGACTGATAGTAAGTTAACTTACAACACATCTCCCCTTCACTCTGTAAGTATGCTTGACGATATCTTACAATATTTATATTTTACAATTTGTTTGTAACCATGAACACCTAAATCCTGTTATGTGCATGGTGATGCTATTGTAATGTATGTTGTTTTGTTTTTCTGTTATGTACAGTTTACTCTGTAGATTTATTTTTGCATATTAATCTGATACAGTATTGTACATGTTGTTTCACATACAATACTTTAGCATGCTATTTTAAGGTCTCTGAGAGTAATAGATTGTTATGAGGCATTTTTTTAAATGGCCTAAAGTAAGAGTTATAGTGATTGGGTGGATGCTTCGTAAGAGCTTTAGGGGTAGTATTAACATGAGACACAGTGATGGTGGGTTGTGTTGAGGAGTAGTATTAACATGAGACACAGTGATGGTGGGTTGTGTTTAGGAGTAGTATTAACATGAGACACAGTGATGGTGGGTTGTGTTTAGGAGTACTATCCAGTGCCACCTCCACGCACCAGCCCTCCTGTGGCAGCCCCCCGCACCAGGCTGTCTCTCCGTCGTTTGCCTACAGGTGCTCCCGCCTGTCCAGCATTGCTAGAGTCTCCCCAGAGCTGCCAGAGTCTCCCATCTCTCCAGAGCTGCCAGAGTCTCCCGTCTGTCCAGAGCTGCTAGAGTCTCCCGTCTGTCCAGAGCCGCCAGAGTCTCCCGTCTGTCCTGAGCCACCAGAGTCTCCCGTCTGTCCTGAGCCGCCAGAGTCTCCCGTCTGTCCTGAGCCGCCAGAGCCGCCAGTCTGTCCTGAGCCGCCAGAGCCGCCAATCTGTCCTGAGCCGCCAGTCTGTCCTGAGCCGCCAGTCTGTCCTGAACCGCCAGAGCCGCCAGTCAGCCAGGAGCCGCCAGAGCCGCCAGTCAGCCAGGTGCCTCCATAGCCGCCAGTCAACCAGGAGCTTCCAGAGCCGCCAGCCAGCCAGGAGCTAACAGAGCCGTCAGCGAATCCCAGGCGGGCTCCGGCACTTTCCCTGGGTCGACCGCCCACCTGTCTATTTCCTCCCAAGTCGTATAGTCCATACTTCGCTGCTCCTGCTGCCGCTGCCTGTCACCACGCCGCTTGGTCCTGTTGTGTTGGGTGATTCTGTTAAGCTTTTCTTCCTTCGAAGGAGAGGCGGACCAAAACGCAGCGTGGTTATCTTGATACATCTTTAATAAAGATAATAACGAACAATACAAAACACTAAACGTAACGTGAAAAACCAAAACAGCCCTATCTGGTGCAAACATACACAGAGACAGGAACAATCACCCACAAAACACTCAAAGAATATGGCTGCCTAAATATGGTTCCCAATCAGAGACAACGATAAACACCTGCCTCTGATTGAGAACCACTCCAGGCAACCATAGACTTTTCTAGACAACTATACTACACCACAATCCCATGACCTACAAAAAAAACCTAGACAAAACACACCACATAAATAACCCATGTCACACCCTGGCCTGACCAAAATAAAAAATAAAACACAAAATACTAAGACCAGGGCGTGACACGCCCTCTGTTTGAGCCAGGTGTTTAAGTAGGCTAAACTAGGTAGCTAAGTGAAAGGGAAAGTTATTTTTTTTAAATACAACCAAATATTGCTCTCTCTTTCTTTCTTTCTCTCTCTCTCTCTCTCTCTCTCTCTCTCTCTCTCTCTCTCTCTCTGTCTCTCTATCTCTCTCTCTCTCTCTCTCTCTCTCTCTCTAGCTATCTATCTCTATCTCTCTCTCTCTCTCTCTCTGTCTCTCTATCTCTCTCTCTCTCTCTCTCTCTCTCTCTAGCTATCTTTCTATCTCTCTCTCTCTCTCTTGCTTATTATTAATTTTGGAAGAAATTAATTTGTTCAAAACTGTTCAACTATTGTCTTTCTCTCTCTTTGAGTCAACCACTCACCACATTTTATGTACTGCAGTGCTAGCCTATGCTTTCAGGACTAGATTCATTCTCTGATCGCTTGATTGGGTGGATTACATGTCAGTTCATGATGCAAGAGCTCTGATAGGATGGAGGACGTCCTCCGGAAGCTGTCATAATTACTGTGTAAATGTATGGAAAGGTGTGAGAATAATGAGCCTCCTAGATTTTAACCATAGTGCTACACTACAGAGTACTGCTGAGGCTACTGGAGACCTTCATTGCAAAATAGTGTGTTTTAATCAATTATTTGGACACATGAGAATAGATTTAGTATAGTTTTGTTAAAATGTATAACTTTTTTCATGTTTTACTATTTTTATTTATATGAAATTCACTGAGGAGGATGGTCCTCCCTTGGCTCCAATGGGGGGGGTGTGTGTGTGTGTGTGTGTGTGTGTGTGTGTGTGTGTGTGTGTGTGTGTGTGTGTGTGTGTGTGTGTGTGTGTGTGTGTGTGTGTGTGTGTGTGTGTGTGTGTGTCACTTGCTGTTTAGCCTCATAGCTTCGGGATAGGAAATATCCTTGAACTTGGTGGTCAGTGTTTAGCTTGCCGAGCCGCAGAGTTCCTATATTTGGACTCCTGAGAATAAAACAGCTTCTGAACAATCAATTTAGAAATATGTGTTTACAGTACTACAGATCTGTTCAATAACTGATTGTTGTTGATGATGTTGATGATGACTTTATTGTATCCATTAGGAATCCGGTGGAGTTATTCACCAGCTATAGAGTGAGTTGTTGTTTATGTTTCAGAGACTGCAGGGTGGGAGATGCAACAATGGCCTTGAGAACAGCAGGAAGTGTGTTGGTGGTCTTCCTCTGGTCTTTAGCAGGTATGGTCTTTCTCTGGTCTGTAGCAGGTATGGTCTTTCTCTGGTCTGTAGCAGGTATGGTCTTTCTCTGGTCTGTAGCAGGTATGGTCTTTCTCTGGTCTGTAGCAGGTATGGTCTTTCTCTGGTCTGTAGCAGGTATGGTCTTTCTCTGGTCTGTAGCAGGTATGGTCTTTCTCTGGTCTGTAGCAGGTATGGTCTTTCTCTGGTCTGTAGCAGGTATGGTCTTTCTCTGGTCTGTAGCAGGTATGGTCTTTCTCTGGTCTGTAGCAGGTATGGTCTTTCTCTGGTCTGTAGCAGGTATGGTCTTTCTCTGGTCTGTAGCAGGTATGGTCTTTCTCTGGTCTGTAGCAGGTATGGTCTTTCTCTGGTCTGTAGCAGGTATGGTCTTTCTCTGGTCTGTAGCAGGTATGGTCTTTCTTATATTTGAGTTCTCTGTTTATCAGACATTTCTAAAAGGATATGAATCATAATGTTATTCTGGTGTGTTCTGTTAGGAGTCTCCACTTCACTTTAAATAGTTATCTTTCACACCTCACTGAGGGATGCTTTTCTATGTTTTCTATTCACACTCAGCAACTACGGCAGCAAAGTCTGGAAAAATGTTACTGTCAGTGTGAGCCAATAGACCTTGCCTTAATTCTGATTCCATTGTTTTGTGTGACTGTGTTTCAGTGGTACTGGGTCAGAATGGCTGGAGTGTGACTTACACCACTCAGAGTATCTGTACCGTGAATGGCTCAACAGTAGAGCTGACCTGCTCTTACACATATCCCAGTGGCTATACAATCACAACAACCTTCTGGTTCACTAAAATATATGCTGAGGATAATTATGTGAGTCTGAAGGATGACCCAGACTACAAAGGACGTGTGACGTACCGTAAGGATAAAGAGAATGGTCACACCCTGACAATCACAGACCTGAAAGAGAGTGACTCAGCTACGTACTTGTTCAGATTTACAGATCAGACTGGAACATGGAGGTATACTGGTGAACCTGGAGTCACTCTGTCTGTCACAGGTACAGTTACATTCAATATAGTTAAACTGTTGAATTCCATTTAGTTCAGGACAATTGTCTTGGTTTGTATTTATGTCTGTATAACATAGGATTTCTTCCATCTTTGTGTTAAGAGTGTTAAGTCAGTGATAAAGGGATTTACAGTGATATTGTTTTTCTCCAGGTCTTCAGGTGAAGGTGACTGATGGACATCAGGATAAGACACTGACCTGTAGCACCACCTGTACTCTGACTGACAATCCCACCTACATCTGGTACAAGAACGGACAACATCTAGATGAGAGCACCTCCCCCCAGTACAAAGACCCAGTCTCCAGTAACTATGAAGACAGTTACTCCTGTGCTGTAAAAGGCCATGAGGATCTCCTCTCTCCTGCAGTGTGTGAGTGTGAATCTAATATGGAATCTAATACAGCAAGTATACAGAATGATTGTACTACGTCCTTTAGGTCTCACTGTATAATTTGATGGGGCTTTTATGAAAATAACTGAACATACTGTATAATGTACTCATGTGATTCCATTATGTTTTAGGTGTCCAGGGTCAGGACTGCAACACAGTGACTTACACCAAGAGGACAATCTGTGCCTTGAAGGGGTCATCAGTGGACATATCCTGTACTTATTTCAGTCTTTATAACATGACATCATCACTCTGGTTTAGTCCTAAACAGAGATCTAGGTGGAGGGATGAGTTGATGCCTGAGGACCTAACCACAGACCCAGGGTATGCAGGTCGTGTGGAGTATGTTGGAGAGAAGGAGAGAGGTCGCTCCACCCTGAGAATCACAGATCTGAGAGAGGAGGACTCTGCTGAGTACAAGTTCATATTCAACACACAAACCTCAGGATGGGGGTACAGCTTCCCTGGAACAACTCTGACTGTCACAGGTAACACTGGATCATGTTTATTCAGAATATCTGGATGAAAGTTTTCTGGCTCACCTGTCTCCCTGACTGTCATAGGTAATCTGTCACTAATCTCACATCTATGACACATATCAAGATAGATGTAATGTGAGTGTTGTTTTGTATGTATGCTAATGAGAATGTTGTGTTTTAATCTGTTTTATTGATTCTATGGAACTCAGGACTTCCTGGAAAACAGTGGAAATTATTACAGAGTTGACTGTCCTGTCTAAATATATCAAATGAATGACAGTAATTACCTTATTTAAGGGCAGTCATGCAGACACTGCAGTGTTATGTAACAGGGAAAAAACCAAATATAATATTTCACATAATAGGACATATATAGGAGGATAATAATGATTTGGTTCCTTTGACTCTAGATGTTGTGTTGGAGATGGATCCTACATCTGTGTCAGAGGGGGAGAGAGTCACACTGAGATGTAGAACCAACTGTACACTGGACCCCATCACAGCCTACAGTTGGTATAAGAATGGACAGCCTATACCAAACAGCAACACCTCTTCTCCTGTCTACATCCTATTCTCAGTCAGCAGTGAGGATACAGGCAGATTCTCCTGTGCTGTAGAAGAACATGAGGATCTCCCCTCTGCTGAAGAGACTCTCACTGTCACATGTAAGTACATTGGGGATTTTAATGTCCAGTTTGATATACTGACAATGTTGATACTTGAATTTAGAATAGATTATTTCACACATAAATATATTTATCAATACATATTTTAGTGGGTAACATCCTGTCACTCCCTGGCCATAGAGAGCCCTCAGTTCTCTATGGTGTTTAGGTCAGAGCGTGACTAGGGGGGTGTTCTAGTCATTTATTTTCTATGTGGCTGGTTTGTGTGGTTCCCTATTAGAGGCACCTGGTCATCGTTGCCTCTAATTGGGGATCATTTTTAGGAAGCCCTTTCTCCCATCTGCTTTGTGGGATATTGTTTTTGAGTGAGTTCATGTTGCACCTCAGTACTGTTGGTCGTTGTTAGTTTCTTGGTTTATTTTAAGTTTCACTAAAAATAAAGATGTAGAACTCCAATCATGCTGTGCCTTGGTCCGTCTCTCCACACGATCGTGACTCATCCATTTCCCTGAATGTGCATTACCACAATGTCATCATTATTTTTAGTGATTCTGTTTCACATTTTCTTTTGCTCTGAATTAATAATTTATAAATTATTTCAACTAAACACAAATGTTGCTATAAATAAATACAATGCATTTTACACCAGATGGTCCAAGGAACACCTCAGTGTCAGTCAGTCCCTCTGGTGAAATAGTGAAGGGCAGTTCAGTGACTCTGACCTGCAGCAGTGATGCCAACCCACCTGTGGACAAATACACCTGGTACAAGAAGAACGTAACCTCACCAAAAGCATCAGGACAGAGTTACAGCATCACTAACATCATCTCTGAGGACAGAGGAGAATATTACTGTGAGGCCCAGAATGGAAGAGGATCTATGAACTCTACAGCTCTGATGATCATTGTAGCAGGTAAAGTTACATCTTCAATACTTCAATACAAAATGATGTTCAATAAGAAATGATGTTTCAAGGTATCTTCTTCTAGTTTGCCTCATTACACTTTGGTTTATATATACATAGGCTTCTATATACAAGTATTGCATTAATGTCCTGTATTGCTGTATATTCGTTTTCACTTCATAATAACCTGTACTCATATCATCTATATTATCTTTTAGAGAAACAAACCTCAGTTCTAACTGCAGCTGTAGGAATCATAGTGGTTGTTCTGGGTGTCATACTGGCTTCATGTCTCTCTGGACTCATGTGGTTCAGGTGAGTGAAAATGCATATTTTAAAGATTATTTCACTTTATTATCTTCATTACTTTATTAATATATTCATTCACTCATTAATTTACAAAACAGGAAGAAGGTCTCCAAAACCACCTCTGACACAAGACACACAGCAGGCAATGGACAGGTGAGTCTGTTGAAACAGATGTAAGATTGTCTTTATTGCATTGTGCGACATTTCCGCTCTTCATGCTGTCTGTCCCCAGGTCTATTTATATTGTCTGTTCTCTCTCTCCATCAGGGAGACTCTAGTCCAGTGTATGACAACATCTCAGGCATGGCCTTCACCCCTTCTGCAGCACAGACAGCGGCCACCGTCGACCAAGATGACATTCACTTCGCCAGCGTCCACGTCTCTCACTCCAAAAACCAGGAAGTGCCTCTGTACTCCACCGTCCAGCTGCTTCAACCCCAGAAACAGGATGAGGATGCCCAGTACGCTGCTGTGAATTTCAACCTCCCCAGTGCTGCCACCTGGTGAGCATATTCTGCCATTACAACAACATAGAGTCTATACTATGTAGAACATGTGAACACACAGACAGCATCAAGGCCATTCATATGCTGCTGCTTATTGGAGGAGAGGACAATGATGTCATTAAAATAAGCAAAACAGTTGACCCCTAGTGACCCCTCATTGCTACCTGATAACTCCCTTCATCACTATCTGAGGGTTGAAGGAGAAATCTTCATGTCAAGTGACATTTCATTGAACTCTATGGTGAACTCTAGGGGCATACTATGGTGTGACAGTGAACACTTTGAAAAGTCGCAGTTTTAATGTCTAAAAGGTTCCAGGGCCATTCTTCAGGCCAAATGGCATTTCCTGAAACTACAAACTCAACAATTTACATCTCAAGACAGTTACTATGACATGTCTATAATGAAGGAGTGATGTGATGATGGTTTTGAGTAACTGTTCTGCTTGCATTCCAATGGCACCCTATTCCCTATTTAGTTCACTACTGGTCTAATGTAGTGCATGCAAAAAGGGAGTAGGGTGCCATTTGGGACTCACATCCATTTAACATCTGTTTCTTTCTCCAGGTCCACGGTGGAACAAGCAGCAGAGGAGGATCCCTCTGTTCTCTACAGTAAAGTCAATAAACCCAGAACCAAGAAGACCTGAACACAACAACCCCAAAACCAAGAAGACCTGAACACAACAAACCCAAAACCAAGAAGACCTGAACACAACAAACCCAGTACCAAGAAGACCTGAACACAACAAACCCAAAACCAAGAAGACCTGAACAGAACAAACCCAGAACCAAGAAGACCTGATAAACCCAGAACCAAGAAGACCTGAACACAACAAACCCAGAACCAAGAAGACCTGAAAACAACAAACCCAAAACCAAGAAGACTTGAACACAATAAACCCAGAACCAAGAAGACCTGAACACAATAAACCCAGAACCAAGAAGATTTGAACACAATAAACCCAGAACCAAGAAGACCTGAACACAATAAACCCAGAAACAAGAAGACTTGAACACAATAAACCCAGAACCAAGAAGACCTGAACACAATAAACCCAGAACCAAGAAGATTTGAACACAATAATCCCAGAACCAAGAAGACCTGAACACAATAAACCCAGAAACAAGAAGACTTGAACACAATAAACCCAGAACCAAGAAGACCTGAACACAATAAACCCAGAACCAAGAAGATTTGAACACAATAAACTCAGAACCAAGAAGACCTGAACACAATAAACCCAGAAACAAGAAGACCTGAACACAATAAACCCAGAAACAAGAAGACCTGAACACAACAAACCCAAAACCAAGAAGACCTGACAAATCCAGAACCAAGAACTGAAAACAACAAACCCAGAACCAAGAACTGAAAACAACAAACCCAGAACCAAGAAGACCTGAACACAATAAACTCAGAACCAAGAAGACCTGAACACAACAAACCCAAAACCAAGAATACCTGACAAACCCAAAACCAAGAACTGAAAACAACAAACCCAGAACCAGGAACTGAAAACAACAAACCCAGAACCAAGAAGACCTTGTATATCTGGACCCGTATATTATAACTAAGTGGTATAATTAAGCAATAAGGTGTGGTATATTGGCCTATATACTGTACCACGGCTAAGGACTGTTGTTCTGCACAACGCAGAGTGCCTTGATACAGCCCTTAGCCGTGGTATATTGACCATAAACTACAAGCCCAAGGGCCTTATTGCTATTATAAACTGGTTACCAACATAAATAGAAAGTAAACAAATATTTTTGTGTCATACCAGTGTTCTATTGTCTGATATACTGTATGTGAAATGAAATGCTTATTCAGCCAATCAGCATCCAGGACCTAAACTACTTGGTTTATAATATTATCTAGTAATATACAGTGCATTCGGAAAGTATTCAGACCCCTTGACTTTTTCCACATTTTGTTATGTTACAGCCTTATTCTAAAATTGAATAAGTAGTTTTTTACCCCTCATCAATCTACACACAATACCCCATAATGACAAAGCAAAAACAGGTTTTTAGAAAGGTTTGCAAATGGATTAAAAATACAAAATGGAAGTATCACATTACGTAAGTATACAGACCCTTTACTCAGTACTTCGTTAAAGCAACATTGGCAGCGAGTCTTTCTTGGGTATCATGCTACCAGCTTAAAGCATTTTTTAGTAAATGTGGTTGTCTGTTACCCAAATAAATTCAATTAGTTTATATACACTTTATATATAGTTTGCTAGACAAAAAAAAAATGGTTATAGCACAATTTTGCCTCAAAATTCAGGAAGTAATTCTGCTTGATGCAATGTTTCTTATTACTTTTATCACAACATTACTAATGTGTGAAGTGTAAACAAATCATAAAAATGCTGCTGTAATTCAGAATCCACTTTGACCAGAGCAGCTGTGTGATGCACAAAAATGCCAGTTTATGGAAGTAACTTCACTTGAATGTCAGAGGTAACAGAGTTAACTTCTAGCTGGCTAGCTAACTTTCTGTATCACTGAACAACGTCTGCTTCATGTAGCTAACAAGCCAACTGAGAGAGCTAGTTCACTGAATTCATATGCCAGTCCAACGTCATCTCTTAATAACACAGTATCTTTACATGGTTGGTTTATTCTGTCTACATTTCTTTACATTTTCAAATGTAATTTGACAATTTATTTGGTGTATTTTCATTTGTATCTTTATCTGCTGCCATCTTTTGACTCCGCCCACTTCTTCCCCGAAGTAGACCTGAATCCACCCACTTCTTCCCCGAAGTAGACCTGACTCCGCCCACTTCTTCCCCGAAGTAGACCTGACTCCGCCCACTTCTTCCCCGAAGTAGACCTGAATCCGCCCACTACTTCCCCGAAGTAGACCTGACTCCGCTCACTTCTTCCCCGAAATAGACCTGACTCCACCCACTTCATCCCCGAAGTAGACCTGACTCCGCCCACTTCTTCCCCGAAGTAGACCTGACTCCGCCCACTTCTTCCCCGAACTAGACCTGACTCCGCCCACTTCTTTCCCAAAGTAGACCTGACCCCGCCCACTTCTTCCCCGAAGTAGCACTGACTCCGCCCACTTCTTCCCCGAGGTAGACCTGAGTCCGCCCACTTCTTCCCCGAAGTAGACCTGACTTCGCCCACTTCGTCCCCAAAGTAGACCGGACCCCGCCCACTTCTTCCCCGAAGTAGACCTGACTCCGCCCACTTCGCCCCCAAAGTAGACCGGACCCCGCCCACTTCTTCCCCGAAGTAGACCTGACTCCGCCCACTTCTTCCCCGAAGTAGACCTGACTTCGCCCACTTCGTCCCCAAAGTAGACCGGACCCCGCCCACTTCTTCCCTGAAGTAGACCTGACTCCGCCCACTTCTTCCCCGAAGTAGACCTGACTTCGCCCACTTTGTCCCCAAAGTAGACCTGACCCCGCTCACTTCTTCCCCGAAGTAGGCCTGACTCCGCCCACTTCTTCCCCAAAGTAGACCGGACCCCGCCCACTTCTTCCCTGAAGTAGACCTGACTCCGCCCACTTCTTCCCCGAAGTAGACCTGACTTCGCCCACTTTGTCCCCAAAGTAGACCTGAATCCACCCACTTCTTCCCCGAAGTAGACCTTGTGAGCATCGTAGATTTGCATGTTTCGCCCTCTGATCGGATTGTCGGAATTCACTAGTTGAGTGTCAATCACAGAAAGAAAAAAAACATTGATGAAAATACATTTTGAGAATATGTGAATCCCTCGTCCGTTTCCCTGACCCTGCCAAAGACAGAATGTGTATAGGGCAAAGATTTCAGCTTCGCCTGTTCCACTGATATGGATTCAGCTAACAAATATGGAAACTCCAATGTTCACATCAGTCTCATACTTTTAAATCCATGACGGGAAGAGTGAACTTGCACACTTGGGAAAGGGTTGGGAATCGGGACCTCAGTCTCAGGCACCTTATTACCAGTTTGATATTTTGTTATTGATCCAAGTGGATGAGGACATGATTGGGGCATATGAAGAGAACCTGGAGGCTGCAGTAATGTTGAGATGCCAGTAGGAGGAGCTCTAGTCTAGAACACTGGAACCTTCAGTAGCACTTTGATGGAGATGATGAGGAGTGATGGGTCACATTATGCGAGGAAACACATTCAGAAACCATATAGAAGAGTCAACACTTGTTATGGATCTGTATTTAAAGAAAAGACTACATTGAAAATGGGCTGCATTTAGCCCCTTTAAAACATGTAGGCCCACTCCTCAAATGAAGAAATGTAAATAGCTATGCAGTCTTTAGCAGTACATCCAGTACATCCCTTTCTGACATGCTGTTGATGCATGTGATTGTCTTAAATCCCTGACTAGGTTACTTTCACAATGTGTCAGTCACTAAAATCACACTTCTTGTTTCTATGCACAGCTACGACAGTAAGTTGACTCACTGTACAAGACCTCCCCCCCCTTCACAAGTACGGTTGGCGAGATCATTAAATATAGATGTATTTATTTATTTTTTGACACTTTGTGAATATGGACCCTGGACTGTTTTAATGTATCAGGTGGAGTTATTCACCAGCTATAGAGTGAGTTGTTGTTTATGTTTCTAAGAATGCAGGGTGGGAGATGCAACAATGTCCTTGAGAACAGCAGGAAGTGTGTTGGTGGTATTTCTCTGGTCTGTAGCAGGTATGGTCTCATTCATAATGTTTTAGTAATGTTATCTTAATATTATTCTGTGTGTTCAGTGACATCGTACTTCCGGCGCCGACAGAGATGGCCGCCTCGCTTCGCGTTCCTAGGAAACTATGCAGTGTTTAGTTTTTTTACGTGTTATTTCTTACATTAGTACCCCAGGTCATCTTAGGTTTCATTACATACAGTCGAGAAGAACTACTGAATATAAGATCAGCGTCAACTCACCATCAGTACGACCAATAATATGTTTTTCGCGACGCGGATCCTGTGTTCTGCCTTTCACCCAGGACAACGGAATGGATCCCATGCAGCGACCACAAAAAACGACTCCGAAAAAGAGGGAAACGAGGCGGTCTTCTGGTCAGACTCCGGAGACGGGCACATCGTGCACCACTCCCTAGCATCCTTCTCGCCAATGTCCAGTCTCTTGACAACAAGGTTGATGAAATCCGAGCAAGGGTAGCATTCCAGAGGGACATCAGAGACTGTAACGTTCTTTGCTTCACGGAAACATGGCTCACTGGAGAGACGCTATCGGGGGCGGTGCAGCCAGCGGGTTTCTCCACGCATCCGCGCCGACAGAAACAAACATCTTTCTGGTAAGAAGAGGGGCGGGGGCGTATGCCTTATGGCTAACGAGACGTGGTGTGATGGAAGAAACATACAGGAACTCAAATCCTTCTGTTCACCTGATTTAGAATTCCTCACAATCAAATGTAGACCGCATTATCTACCAAGATAATTCTCTTCGATTATAATCACATCCGTATATATCCCCCCCAAGCAGACACATCGATGGCTCTGAACAAACTTTATTTGACTCTTTGCAAACTGGAATCCATTTATCCGGAGGCTGCATTCATTGTTGCTGGGGATTTTAACAAGGTTAATCTGAAAACAAAACTCCCTAAATTTTATCAGCATATCGATTGCGCAACCAGGGGTGGAAAAACCTTGGATCATTGTTACTCTAACTTCCGCGGCGCATATAAGGCCCTGCCCCGCCCTCCTTTCGGAAAAGCTGACCACGACTCCATTTTGTTGATCCCTGCCTACAGACAGAAACTAAAACAAGAGGCTCCCACGCTGAGGTCTGTCCAAAGCTGACTCCACATTCCAAGACTGCTTCCATCACGTGGACTGGGACATGTTTCGTATTGCGTCAGATAACAATATGGACGAATACGCTGATTCGGTGTGCGAGTTCATTAGAACGTGCGTTGAAGATGTCGTTCATAGCAACGATTAAAACATTCCCTAACCAGAAACCGTGGATTGATGGCAGCATTCGCGTGAAACTGAAAGCGCGAACCACTGCTTTTAATCTGGGCAAGGTGACTGGTAACATGACCGAATACAAACAGTGCAGCTATTCCCTCCGCAAGGCTATCAAACAAGCTAAGCGTCAGTACAGAGACAAAGTAGAATCTCAATTCAACGGCTCAGACACAAGAGGCATGTGGCAGGGTCTACAGTCAATCACGGACTACAAGAAGAAATCCAGCCCAGTCACGGACCAGGATGTCCTGCTCCCAGGCAGACTAAATAACTTTTTTGCCCGCTTTGAGGACAATACAGTGCCACTGACACGGCCTGCAACGAAAACATGCAGACTCTCCTTCACTGCAGCCGAGGTGAGTAAGACATTTAAACGTGTTAACCCTCGCAAGGCTGCAGGCCCAGACGGCATCCCCAGCCGCGCCCTCCGAGCATGCGCAGACCAGCTGGCCGGTGTGTTTACGGACATATTCAATCAATCCCTATACCAGTCTGCTGTTCCCACATGCTTCAAGAGGGCCACCATTGTTCCTGTTCCCAAGAAAGCTAAGGTAACTGAGCTAAACGACTACCGCCCCGTAGCACTCACTTCCGTCATCATGAAGTGCTTTGAGAGACTAGTCAAGGACCATATCACCTCCACCCTACCCGACACCCTAGACCCACTCCAATTTGCTTACCGCCCAAATAGGTCCACAGATGATGCAATCTCAACCACACTGCACACTGCCCTAACCCATCTGGACAAGAGGAATACCTATGTGAGAATGCTGTTCATCGACTACAGCTCGGCATTCAACACCATAGTACCCTCCAAGCTCGTCATCAAGCTCGAGACCCTGGGTCTCGACCCCGCCCTGTGCAACTGGGTACTGGACTTCCTGACGGGCCGCCCCCAGGTGGTGAGGGTAGGCAACAACATCTCCACCCCGCTGATCCTCAACACTGGGGCCCCACAAGGGTGCGTTCTGAGCCCTCTCCTGTACTCCCTGTTCACCCACGACTGCGTGGCCACGCACGCCTCCAACTCAATCATCAAGTTTGCGGACGACACAACAGTGGTAGGCTTGATTACCAACAACGACGAGACGGCCTACAGGGAGGAGGTGAGGGCCCTCGGAGTGTGGTGTCAGGAAAATAACCTCACACTCAACGTCAACAAAACTAAGGAGATGATTGTGGACTTCAGGAAACAGCAGAGGGAACACCCCCCTATCCACATCGATGGAACAGTAGTGGAGAGGGTAGCAAGTTTTAAGTTCCTCGGCATACACATCACAGACAAACTGAATTGGTCCACTCACACAGACAGCATCGTGAAGAAGGCGCAGCAGCGCCTCTTCAACCTCAGGAGGCTGAAGAAATTCGGTTTGTCACCAAAAGCACTCACAAACTTCTACAGATGCACAATCGAGAGCATCCTGGCGGGCTGTATCACCGCCTGGTACGGCAACTGCTCCGCCCAAAACCGTAAGGCTCTCCAGAGGGTAGTGAGGTCTGCACAACGCATCACCGGGGGCAAACTACCTGCCCTCCAGGACACCTACACCACCCGATGTTACAGGAAGGCCATAAAGATCATCAAGGACATCAACCACCCGAGCCACTGCCTGTTCACCCCGCTATCATCCAGAAGGCGAGGTCAGTACAGGTGCATCAAAGCTGGGACAGAGAGACTGAAAAACAGCTTCTATCTCAAGGCCATCAGACTGTTAAACAGCCACCACTAACATTGAGTGGCTGCTGCCAACACACTGACACTGACACTGACTCAACTCCAGCCACTTTAATAATGTGAATTGATGGGAAATGATGTAAATATATCACTAGCCACTTTAAACAATGCTACCTTATATAATGTTACTTACCCTACATTATTCATCTCATATGCATACATTTATACTGTACTCTATATCATCGACTGCATCCTTATGTAATACATGTATCACTAGCCACTTTAACTATGCCACTTTGTTTACATACTCACCTCATGTATATACTGTACTCGATACCATCTACTGTATCCTGCCTATGCTGCTCTGTACCATCACTCATTCATATATCCTTATGTACATATTCTTTATCCCCTTACACTGTGTATAAGACAGTAGTTTTGGAATTGTTAGTTAGATTACTTGTTGGTTATTACTGCATTGTCGGAACTAGAAGCACAAGCATTTCGCTACACTCGCATTAACATCTGCTAACCATGTGTATGTGACAAATAAAATTTGATTTGATTTGATTTAGGGGCTTCTTATTTTCTGGAATAGTTGTCTTTTACACCTCACTGAGTAACACTTAGGTCCTTTCTGTGGTTTCCATTCACACTCAGCAAGTAGAGTACGACAACAAAGTGTGGACAAACGCTGTTAGTGTGAGAAAATGGGTCTGTAATGTATAATCACTATAATGTGTGATTGTGTTTCAGTGTTACTTGGTCAGGATGGCTGGAGTGTGAAGTACATCACTCAGAGTATCTGTACCTTGAAGGGGTCAACAGTGGAGCTGACCTGCTCTTACACATATCCCAGTGGTACAATCACAACAACCTTCTGGTTCACTAAAATTATGCTGAGGGGAATCCTGTGACTCTGAGTGGTGAACCAGACTACACAGGTCATGTGATGTACTGTAGCAACAAGAAGAATGGCCACACCCTGACAATCAGAGATCTGAGAGAGTGTGACTCAGCTATGTACAAGTTCAGAATTATAACAGATCAGACCGTAAGGAAATATAGTGGTGATCCTGGAGTCACTCTGACTGTCACAGGTACAGTTACATTCAATATAGTTAAACTGTTGAATTCCGTTTAGTTCAGTTAAATGTCTTGGTTTGTATTTATGTCTGTATAACATAGGATTTATTCCATCTGTGCATTAGAGTGATAAGTCAGTGATACAGGGATTTACAGTGATATTGTTTTTTAGTCCCACTTTATTTGGATAGTCTGGATAGATGCTCTACAGATGGTCATTCTATCAACACACTACCTGTTGATAAGTTACTGCTTTTATTTTTTACTGTGTCACAATAGTCTCTTTCTACTATTTTCCCTGTACCTTGACACAGCTCTCTCTCCACAGAGTGTCCATCCTGACCCTAACTGGGACACACACACCACTGAAAATGAGGACCAGACACTCTGGCAGTAGGTATGTTATAACATATTCATGAATGTGTTTATTTTGTATATAGTCTTTGTGTTTGTTTGTGTGAGTGGGTAAGTGGGTGAGTGAGAGAAAGACAGACACAGAGGAGAGAGATGAACACAGAAAGTAGAAGTGAGAGAGAATACTATAGAGCAGTGTGTAAAGTGCTCATACTGTGTTTCCTGTGTCGCTGTCTCTCTGAGTGTGAAAATCCCCCACAGTGACACGTTCACATCTCTTCAGAGAGACGCTCAGCACTCCGTGTATCAGACCATCCAGGGAAGAGAACCACCACAGAACCTGGAGGGAAGAGAACCACCACAGAACCTGGAGGGAAGAGAACCACCACAGAACCTGGACTAAAGACAACCACCACAAAACATGGACTGAGAGAACCACCACAAAACATGGACTGAGAGAACCACCACAAAACATGGACTGAAGACAACCACCACAAAACATAAACTGAGAGAACCACCACAAAACATGGACTGAAGACAACCACCACAAAACATGGACTGAGAGAACCACCACAGAACCTGGAGGGAAGAGAACCACCACAAAACATGGACTGAGAGAACCATCACAAAACACGGACTGAAGAGAACCACCACAAAACATGGACTGAGAGAACCATCACAAAACATGGACTGAGAGAACCATCACAAAACATGGACTGAGAGAACCACCACAAAACATGGACTGAAGAGAATCACCACAAAACATGGACTGAGAGAACCACCACAGAATCTGGAGGGAAGAGAACCACCACAAAACATGGACTGAGAGAACCATCACAAAACATGGACTGAGAGAACCATCACAAAACATGGACTGAAGAGAACCACCACAAAACATGGACTGAAGAGGACCACCACAAAACATGGACTGAAGAGAACCACCACAAAACACGGACTCAAGAGAATCACCACAGAACCTGGACTGAAGAGAACCACCACAGAACATGGACTGAAGAGAACCACCACAAAACATGGACTGAAGAGAACCACCACAAAACATGGACTGAAGAGAACCACCACAAAACACGGACTGAAGAGGACCACCACAAAACATGGACTGAAGAGAACCACCACAAAACATGGACTGAAGAGAACCACCACAAAACACGGACTGAGAGAACCATCACAAAACATGGACTGAGAGAACCATCACAAAACATGGACTGAGAGAACCATCACAAAACATGGACTGAAGAGAACCATCACAAAACATGGACTGAAGAGAACCATCACAAAACATGGACTGAAGAGAACCACCACAGAACATGGACTAAAGAGCTATGGCACCAAACCAAAGCCAGACCTTACACCTCTAGTCTCTTGCTAATATATTGTTATCATATCTTGAAGGTTCAACCAAATTACAAAATGACACATTGGTTTCCCTTCCCTTTTAGCAGTCTATGAACATGGTGTGACAGCAGTCCCTGCTTTGGTTTAGTTTCCCCTGACACTGTTTCCACTTGCTAACGTTTTAGCATTCGTGGCACAAATCCCATTCGTCATGTGACTGATAAGAGGCATTTCTCGCACATCATTTCAAAATCAATCAAAAGTTTAAATAAAATGCGTTGTGAAGCTCAACAAAGTCACTTCCAGATGATTTGAACATGATGTGAGTGTTAATATGTGAAATCATAATATCAGTCCCGTGACTTGAATGGGATTTTTGTAAATGTGGGAGTGTTCGACATTGTAGCCAACTTTATAGGCGAGTCGAGCTCTACAAATCACCTTGCATGATGAATAACTACTCAATATTATTTATAGATCATTCAGTCAGTCACAATTTACCCATGATACATCAGTTTTGATGTTCTCGAACACTGTCTGTGTGACTGCTGAAGGAAGCCCTCTCTGCATAAGCTTCTTGGTCCCTGACATAGAGTTGGATAGAAGGTACATCTTGACATCTTTGTCATGATGTCTTCTGTGACAGAATGAGCAGCACCATTGAGGGCTATTTCCATATTAAAGTAGTTAATATCTTCAACTTCCATAAGTTTAATAACAGTCTTCATACCAACTGAAATGGGGTATTCAATGGCTTAGCTATGCTGAAACAGGCTTTGAAGCAAGTACGCCCTCTACTCAACTCTATTGTCCCTGACTGCTTCAAAGTTGTGTCGACCACAGACTTCAAACCTCCAACCTCACACTCATTGTCTATTTATATAGACTTCCAGTAAGTTAACTTGCAACACATCTCCCCTCAGCTCTGTAAGTATGCTTGACTATATCTTAAAATATGTTTATTTTATCATTTGTTTGTTTCCATGAACTTCTGTATCCTGTTATGTGCATGGCCATGCTATTGTAATGTATGTTTTGTTTTTCTGTTATTTACAGTATACTCTGTAGATGTATTTCTGTGTATTTAATCTGATACAGTATTGTACATGGGGTTGCACATATAATATTTTTGCATGGTATTTTAAGGACTCTCAAAGCAAGAGATTGTTGTGGAGACTTGTTTGAAAATGACCTAAAGTAAGACTGAGAGTAACAGTGATTAGGTGTATGCTTCGAAAGAGCTTTAGGAGTAATATTAACATGAGACACAGTGATGGTGGGTTGTGTTTAGGAGTAGTATTAACATGAGACACTGTGATGGTGGGTTGTGTTTAGGAGTAGTATTAACATGAGACACTGTGATGGTGGGTTGTGTTTAGGAGTAGTATTAACATGAGACACAGTGATGGTGGGTTGTGTTTAGGAGTAGTATTAACATGAGACACAGTGATGGTGGGTTGTGTTTAGGAGTAGTATTAACATGAGACACAGTGGTGGTAGGTTGTGTTTAGGAGTAGTATTAACATGAGACACAGTGATGGTGGGTTGTGTTTAGGAGTAGTATTAACATGAGACACAGTGATGGTGGGTTGTGTTTAGGAGTAGTATTAACATGAGACACAGTGATGGTGGGTTGTGTTTAGGAGTAGTATTAACATGAGACACAGTGATGGTGGGTTGTGTTTAGGAGTAGTATTAACATGAGACACAGTGATGGTGGGTTGTGTTTAGGAGTAGTATTAACATGAGACACAGTGATGGTGGGTTGTGTTTAGGAGTAGTATTAACATGAGACACAGTGATGGTGGGTTGAAATGCTGACTAACGTGTCGGGTCCTTTCCTTTTTTTTTGTTGAAGCACTTTGTCAGTGATAACAGCCTTGAGTCCTCTTGGGTATGATGCAACAAGCTTAGCAAACTTGAATTTGGGGAGTTTCTCTCATTCTTCTCTACAAATCCTCTATAGCTCTGTCAGGTTGGATGGGGAGCATCGCTGCACAGCTATTTTCAGGTCTCTCCAGAGATGTTCGATCGGGATTGTCCTGCCTCTGGCTGGGCCACTGAAGGACATTCAGAGACTTGTCCCGAAGCCACTCCTGCGTTGTCTTGGCTGTGTGCTTAGGGTCGTTGTCCTGTTGAGAGGTCCTGAGCGCTCTGGAGCAGGTTTTCATCAAGGATCTCTCTCTGCTTTTTTGATCTTTCCCTCAATCCTGACTGATCTCCCAGTCCCTGCAGCTGAAAAACATCCCCACACCATTATGCTGCCACCACCATGCTTCATCGTAGGGATGTGCCAGGTAACCTCCAGACGTGACACTTGGCTATTGAGGCCAAAGAGTTCCATCTTGGTTTCATCAGACCAGAGAATCTCATTTAGGTGCCTTTTGGCAAAGTTCAAGCTGGCTGTCATCTGGCTTCCATCTGGCCACTCTACAATAAAGGCCTGATTGGTGGAGTGCTGCAGAGATGGTTGTCCATCTGGAAGGTTCTCCCATCTCCACAGAGGAACACTGGAGCTCTGTCAGAGTGACCATCGAGTTCTTGGTCACCTACCTGACCAAGGCCCTTCTCCTCCGATTGCTCCGTTCTTCCATTTAAGAATGATGGAGGCCACTGTGTTCTTGGGGACCTTCAATGCTGCAGACATGTTTTGTACCCTTCCCCAAATCTTTGCCTAGACCCAATCCTGTCTCGGAGCTCTACAGACAATTCCTTCGACGTCATGGCTTTTTTTTAGTCAACTGTGGGACCTTATATAGACAGGACTCCAATCACATTTTAAGGACGATCAATGGAAACATGATACACCTGAGCTCAATTTCGAATCTCATAACAAAGGTTATGTATACTTGTGTTAACAAAAAAAAAAGTTTTTGCTTTGTCTTTATGGTGTATCCTGTGTAGAATGATGAGGGAAATGGTTTATTTATTCCATTTTAGAATAAGGCTGTAATGTAACAAAATGTCAAAATAGGTAAAGGGGTCTGAATACTTACACTGTATAAATGTTTTGAGGGAAATAGTGACACAAGGAATAAATACAGAGTGAATAACAAATATCAATAACGAGTAAGAATAACTGTTTCACAGTACAGAGTCGATGTGCAGGGGTACGATGTAATTGAGGTATTTGTGTACATACATATAAGGGAAAGGGGGACACCTAGTCAGTTGCACAACTGAATGCATTCAACTGAAATGTGTCTTCTACATTTAATTCAAGCCCTCTGAATCAGAGAGGTGCGTGGGGCTGTATAAATGGACGTAATCATCGCCCGGGAGCAGGTGTTGTTGTGGGTTAACTGCCTTGATCAAGGGCAGAACTGCAGAATTGACTGCTTTTGCCAGTTCAGGAAGTCAAAACAGCAACCTTTACTGGCCCAACGCTCTTAACCGCTAGGCTACCTGCTGCCCCATAGGGAGGGGTAAAGTGACTAGGCATCAAGACAGATAATAGACTGTGAGCATAGAAGTAATTTACTGTAGCTCGTCTGGTGGACTTGTGTCACTGGGCAGCTCGCGGCTGGATTTCCCTTTGTAATCCATGATAGTTTGCAAGCCCAGCCACAAGCTTCTCGCTTCAGAGCCAGCATAGTAGAATTCAGCCTTAGTCCTGTATTGACACGTTTCCGGTTTGATTGCTCATCTAGATGTGGTCGCAGAATTTCTTTATGCGTCCGGATTAGTGTCCCGTTCCTTGAAAGCGGAAGCTCTAGCCTTTAAATCAAATCAACACCAAAATCAAATCAAATCAAATGTATTTATATAGCCCTTCGTACATCAGCTGATATCTCAAAGTGCTGTACAGAAACCCAGCCTAAAACCCCAAACAGCAAGCAATGCAGGTGTAGAAGCACGGTGGCTAGGAAAAACTCCCTAGAAAGGCCAAAACCTAGGAAGAAACCTAGAGAGGAAGCAGGCTTTGTGGGGTGGCCAGTCTTCTTCTGGCTGTGCCGGGTGGAGATTATAACAGAACATGGCCAAGATGTTCAAATGTTCATAAATGACCAGCATGGTCAAATAATAATAAGGCAGAACAGTTGAAACTGGAGCAGCAGCACGGTCAGGTGGACTGGGGACAGCAAGGAGTCATCATGTCAGGTAGTCCTGGGCCATGGTCCTAGGGCTCAGGTACTCCGAGAGAGAGAAAGAAAGAGAGAAGGAGAGAATTAGAGAACGCACACTTAGATTCACACAGGACACCGAATAGGACAGGAGAAGTACTCCAGATATAACAAACTGACCCTAGCCCCCCGACACATAAACTACTGCAGCATAAATACTGGAGGCTGAGACAGGAGGGGTCAGGAGACACTGTGGCCCCATCCGAGGACACCCCCGGACAGGGCCAAACAGGAAGGATATAACCCCACCCACTTTGCCAAAGCACAGCCCCCACACCACTAGAGGGATATCTTCAACCACCAACTTACCATCCTGAGACAAGGCTGAGTATAGCCCACAAAGATCTCCGCCATGGCACAACCCAAGGGGGGGCGCCAACCCAGACAGGATGACCACATCAGTGAATCAACCCACTCAGGTGACGCACCCCTTCCAGGGACGGCTAGAGAGAGCCCCAGTAAGCCAGTGACTCAGCCCCTGTAATAGGGTTAGAGGCAGAGAATCCCAGTGGAAAGAGGGGAACCGGCCAGGCAGAGACATCAAGGGCGGTTCGTTGCTCCAGAGCCTTTCCGTTCACCTTCCCACTCCTGGGCCAGACTACACTCAATCATATGACCCACTGAAGAGATGAGTCTTCAGTAAAGACTTAAAGGTTGAGACCGAGTTTGTGTCTCTGACATGGGTAGGCAGACCATTCCATAAAAATGGAGCTCTATAATAGGAGAAAGCCCTGCCTCCAGCTGTTTGCTTAGAAATTCTAGGGACAATTAGGAGGCCTGCGTCTTGTGACCGTAGCGTACGTGTAGGTATGTACGGCAGGACCAAATCAGAGAGATAGGTAGGAGCAAGCCCATGTAATGTTTTGTAGGTTAGCAGTAAAACCTTGAAATCAGCCCTTGCTTTGACAGGAAGCCAGTGTAGAGAGGCTAGCACTGGAGTAATATGATCAATTTTTTTAGCTCTGTGCAGATGTTGCCTGTAATCCATGGCTTCTGGTTGGTACGTCTGTAAGTCACTGTGGTGACAATGTCGGCGATGCACTTATTAATGAAGCGGTGAAAGACGTGGTCAATTCCTTAATGTTATTGGATGAATCCCGGAACATATTCTAGTCTGTGCTAGTGAAACAGTCCTGTAGCTGAGCATCCACTTGATCGGACCACTTCCGTATTGAGCGTGTCTGTGGTAGGTCCTGTTTGAGTATTAGCTTGTAGGCAGGAAGCAGGAGGACAAAGGTATGGTCTAATTTGCCAAAGAGAGGGCAAGGGAGGGCCTTTTATTCATGTGTAGAGTATAGGTGAACTAGAGTTTTGTTCCTCCTAGTTGGACAGGTGAGGATCCAAAAGTGTTCTTCGGCTGTCCTCATAGGAGCACCCTTTTTGGTTCTATGTAGAATTATTTTTGGTTCCAGATAGAACCTTTTTGTGTTCCATGTAGAACCCTCTGTGGAAAGGGTTCTACATGGAACCCAAAAGTGTTCTACCTGGAAACAAAAACAGTTCTTCAAAGTGTTCTCCTATGGGGAGAACCAAATAACCCTTTTAGGTTCTAGATAGCACCATTTGTTTTCTAAGAGTGTAGACAAATCAGCAAGATGTAAATCCACAATGTAAATCCATGATGTAAATCCACGTTCAGCCACGACTCTGAGAAACATATATTACAGTTATTCAGGTCTTGTTGACAGGATAGTCTTCGAGCTCATCCAGTTTGTTGGTCTATTTGTTGGTCTATTTGATCACCGTCGTAATCTCGTCAGGATGCCTGCTCGCTTGACTCACGGCTACCGGGGATCAGGGTTGCCGGGGATCAGGGTCTGGTCCGGAGTAAGTTGCAGACTCGTTGAAATTTTAGTCCAAATAAAGTTTAGTGATCACTGTTGTGATGTTTAGAAGCTGTAGGCCAAAGGAAATGTGTCACAACTTCCTCCGAAGTCGGTCACTCTCCTTGTTCGGGCGTCGTTCGGTGGTCGACGTCACCAGCCTTCTAGCCACCGATCCACTTTCATTTTCCATTTGTTTTGTCCTTGTCTTACACACCTGGTTTCACTCCCTCAATTACTTGTTCATTATTTAACCCTCTGTCCCCCATGTTTGTTAGTGAGTGATTGTTTGTTGTATTTACGGTCTGTATTGTGGGCTAGGTATTATTGACTATTTTTAAGTCTTGAGTAAAATGACGTGTATTATTTGTCTCTGCTGTCCTGCGCCTGACTCCTCTGCACCAGCTACACCCAGACCTATTACAACATGATGGCAGAGACATTAAGAACAAAAAAAAGTTAAGACCAGCATAAAAAACACAAATTAGCATCCACTGCAGCACCATCTCCTTCTATCACCAGCCTCCTATGGTGTACATAAGGGCCAACAGTGTAACAGAATATGATAGTGGCTTATACTACTATAGACATCAGTGTTTGTGAATTGGTCAAGTACTAGCCAGTGTTGTGTTTCATTAGTTTATTATGTTGTTATTGACCCAACATTATTGAGGACATTATTATTAGGTACCAGTACTAAACACAACGACCAACGGTGGTTGTGTGTGTGTGTGTGTGTGTGTGCGTGCGTGCGTGCGTGCGTGCGTGCGGTTTTACTATCCTTGGACCAGAAGTCCTCACAAGGACAGAAAAACAAGGAAAAGTTGGACAAGTGGGTACATTTCACAGGTCCACACAAGGAAAAAGGCTATTTTTGTTTGAGGGTTAATTATGAGTTAGACTTAGGTTTAGGGGTTAGGATTAAGATTAGGGTTAGTGGTTAAGATTAGGGTTAGGGTTAGGGTTAGGATTAAGATTAGGGTTAGTGGTTAGGGTTAGGGTTAGTGGTTAGGGTTAGTGGTTAGGGTTAGGGTTAGGGTTAGGATTAAGATTAGGGTTAGTGGTTAGGGTTAGGGTTAGTGGTTAGGGTTAGGGTTAGTGGTTAGGGTTAGACTTAGGTTTAGGGGTTAGGATTAAGATTAGGGTTAGTGGTTAGGGTTAGGGTTAGGGTTAGGGTTAGGGTTAGGGTTAGTGGTTAGGGTTAGACTTAGGTTTAGGGGTTAGGATTAAGATTAGGGTTAGTGGTTAGGAAAAACATTTTGAATGGGAATAGATGTTTTGGTCCAGGAATGAACACAACATTTTGTCTGTGTTGTTTATCATTAGTTTACTCCAATTAGAGGAGGGGGGGTAGGGTTAGGGGAAAATAATAAAGAGTCAGATTGTTTAATAGTCACATGCACAGGGTTGCAGGTGCAATTGCAGGGTACAGTGAACATTTTAGGCTTGGAGCTCCAACATGCAGGACTAGTGAAATAAAATTCAGAAAAATGGTAATGAAAACAACAGAAATAGAACTAGCACTATATAGATAATAACTCTGGCAGTGATGAATAATGACCATTGGGGTGGAGGCAGAGTAAAGACTGTAGAGGGGGTGGGGTGGAATGACCATAGGGGGAGCAGCAGCATGATCCTTGGGGTGGAGGCTGTAGAGGGGGTGGGGTGGAATGACCATAGGGGGAGCAGCAGCATGATCCTTGAGTGGAAAATATATTTACAAAAAATACATATAAAAACTGAAACGTCCTCTCACTGTCAACTGCGTTTATTTTCAGCAAACTTAACATGTGTAAATATTTCTATGATAACAAGATTGAACAACTGAGACATAGACTGACCAAGTTCCACAGATATGTGACGAACAGAAAGGGCATAATGTCACCCTGAACAAACGGGGGGGGGAGGGGTCAAAATCAAAAGTAACTCTCAGTATCTGGTGTGGCCACCAGCTGCATTAAGTACTGCAGTGCATCTCCTCCACATGGACTGCACCAGATTGGCCAGATCTTGCTGTGAGATTTTACCTCACTCTACCACCAAGGCACCTGCAAGTTCCCAGACATTTCTAGTGGGAATGGCCCTAGCCCTCACCCGCCAATCCAACAGGTCCCAGACGTGCTCATTGGGATTGAGATCCGGGCTCTTCGCTGGCCATGGCAGAACACTGACATTCCTGTCTTGCAGGAAATCACACAAAGAAAGAGCAGTATGGCTGGTGGCATTGTCATGCTGGAGGGTCATGTCAGGACGAGCCTGCAGGAAGGGTACCACATGAGGGAGGAGGATGTCTTCCCTGTAACGCACAGCTTTGAGATTGCCTGCATTGACAACAAGCTCAGTCCAATGATGCTGTGACACACCACCCCAGACCATGACGGACCCTCCACCTCCAAATCGATCCCGCTCCAGAGTACAGGCCTCGGTGTAAAGCTCAGTCCTTTGATGATGAAAGCGAATCCAACCATCACCCCTGGTGATACAAAACCGTGACTCATCAGTGAAGATATCTTTTTGCCAGTCCTGTCTGGTCCAGCGACGGTGGGTTTGTGCCCATAGGCGACGCTGTTGCCGGTGATGTCTGGTTACCTGTTGGTCAGTCTTTAGGCTGCTGTACAGCTTGGTGATAGCAGCTATCATTCAACCTGGTGGTCAGTCTTTAGGCTGCTGTACAGCTTGGTGATAGCAGCTATCATTGAACCTGTTGGTCAGTCTTTAGGCTGCTGTACAGCTTGGTGATAGCAGCTATCATTCAACCTGGTGGTCAGTCTTTAGGCTGCAGTACAGCTTGGTGATAGCAGCTATCATTGAACCGGTTGGTCAGTCTTTAGGCTGCTGTTCAGCTTGGTGATAGCAGCTATCATTCAACCTGGTGGTCAGTCTTTAGGCTGCTGTACAGCTTGGTGATAGCAGCTATCATTCAACCTGGTGGTCAGTCTTTAGGCTGCTCTTCAGCTTGGTGATAGCAGCTATCATTCAACCTGGTGGTCAGTCTTTAGGCTGCTGTACAGCTTGGTGATAGCAGCTGTCATTGAACCTGGTGGTCAGTCTTTAGGCTGCTGTACAGCTTGGTGATAGCAGCTATCATTCAACCTGGTGGTCAGTCTTTAGGCTGCTGTACAGCTTGGTGATAGCAGCTGTCATTGAACCTGGTGGTCAGTCTTTAGGCTGCTGTACAGCTTGGTGATAGCAGCTATCATTCAACCTTGTGGTCAGTCTTTAGGCTGCTGTACAGCTTGAGAATAGGTGCTATCATTGAACCTGGTGGTCAGTCTTTAGGCTGCTGTACAGCTTGACGGACCGTAAAGGATGGAACATTTATCCTCCTATATTTGGGGTTCTGAGAATAAAACAGCTTCAGAACATTCAGAAATATGTGTTTACAGTTCTACAGATCTGTTCAATATGCTGTTGATGTTTATAATGATGGTGATGATGATGAAGATAATGATGACTTTATTGTATCCATTAGATAAATAGTTTTTGCATCATACATCATGTCATCTTAAATAGACAGATGTAGACAGACATGCAACACATCACACACATTACATACATCGTGCTATAGACTTACAGACAGACAGTATTCACATAGACAACCATATAGCACAATACAACACAACACAATATGAGCCTGGTTCATTTTCAGTAATGAGGCCCTGTACCCCATTTACAGTTTCTACTTCAATGTATCAGGTGGAGTTATTCACCAGCTATAGAGTGAGTTGTTGTTTATGTTTCTAAGACTGCAGGGTGGGAGATGCAACAATGACCTTGAGAACAGCAGGAAGTGTGTTGGTGGTCTTTCTCTGGTCTGTAGCAGGTATGGTCTCATTCATATCTTGATCTGTTTATCAATCTACTGACATTTCTAAAAGGATATGAATCTCTTTCATGCTATTTTAACTGTTTCTTGGACACTACTCTCTCTCTCCAAAGAGTGTCCGTCCTGAACCAATAGTGACACGAACACTCCTCTGAACATGAGGATCATGTCCCCTGACTACCACACTGGCAGTAATTTATTATAATAAATTAATCTATGTATTTGTTTTGAGAATGTCTCTCCCTCTCCCTCTCTTCCTCCCCCCTCTCTTCCTCCCCCCTCTCTGCTCCACAGAGTGTCCATCCTGACCCTAACAGTGACACAGACTTAAGAGAACCACCACAGAACCTGGACTGAAGAGAACTACCACAGAACCTGGACTGAAGAGAACCACCACAGAACCTGGACTGAAGAGAACCACCACAGAACCTGGACTGAAGAGAACCACCACAGAACCTGGACTGAAGAGAACCACCACCACCATAGTAACATGAGACACAGTGACTGTGACGATCGTCGTTGGAACCATACTCGGACCAAAGTGCAGCGTGATCTGGGTTCCACATATTTATTTAATGAAAAGCACAAAAACAATAAAGAATAACCGAAACGTGATGTTCAGGAGTGCTCACAGGCAACACAAAAACAAGATCCCACAAAACACAGTGGGGAAAGGGCTGCCTAAATATGATCCCCAATCAGAGACAACGATAAAAAAACGCATCCGATTGGGAACCATACCAGGCCAACATAGAAAAAAACCACACCTAGATTACCCACCCTACTCTCACCCCGACCTAACCAACATAGAGAATACAAAAGGCTCTCTATGGTCAGGGCGTGACAGTCACGGTGGGTTGTGTTTAGGAGTAGTATTAACATGAGACACAGTGATGGTAGGTTGTGTTTAGGAGTAGTATTAACATGAGACACAGTGACGGTGGGTTGTGTTTAGGAGTAGTATCAACACGAGACACAGTGATGGTGGGTTGTGTTTAGGAGTAGTATTAACATGTGACACAGTGATGGTGGGTTGTGTTTAGGAGTAGTATTAACATGAGACACAGTGATGGTGGGTTGTGTTTAGGAGTAGTATTAACATGAGACACAGTGATGGAGGGTTGTGTTTAGGAGTAGTATTAACATGAGACACAGTGATGGTGGGTTGTGTTTAGGAGTAGTATTAACATGAGACACAGTGGTGGTGGGTTGTGTTTAGGAGTAGTATCAACACGAGACACAGTGATGGTGGGTTGTGTTTAGGAGTAGTATTAACATGAGACACAGTGATGGTGGGTTGTGTTTAGGAGTAGTTTTAACATGAGACACAGTGATGGTGGGTTGTGTTTAGGAGTAGTATTAACATGAGACACAGTGATGGTAGGTTGTGTTTAGGAGTAGTTTTAACATGAGACACAGTGATGGTGGGTTGTGTTTAGGAGTAGTTTTAACATGAGACACAGTGATGGTGGGTTGTGTTTAGGAGTAGTATTAACATGAGACAGTGATGGTGGGTTGTGTTTAGGAGTAGTATTAACAGGCTACATTAAACTATATATGGATAACATGATACATTAGACAATATGGATAACAGGCTACATTAGACAATATGGACAACAGGCTATAGTAGACTATATATGGATACCATGCTACATTAGATTATATATAGATAATATGCTACATTAGACTATATATGGATAACAGGCTACATTAGACTATATATGGATAACAGGCTACATTAGACTATATATGGATAACAGGCTACATTAGACTATATATGGATACCTTGCTACATTATAACATATATGGATAAGAGTCTGCATTAGTCTATATGGACAACAGAGTACATTAGCCTATACAGTCAACACAGCATCACTGTGATGATGATGGTGATGATATTGATGCCTCTGCTACTACCTGTTCTGTCCAGCAGAGGAGGCTGGTGGGCAGATATATAGAAAGACATGCTCATTGTACTGGCTGGAGTGGAATAAATGGAACGGTATCCATTAATTATATTCCAGTCATTACAATTAGCCTTTCCTCCTATATCTCTGCCAACCAGCCTCCTTTATTGTACACAAGGGCCAACAGTGTAACAGAATATGATAGTGGCATATTGTAATACAACAGTGTATGTTTGCTTAACTGTGACTTTGTCAAGTAAACAGTTTAGTTTTTCACTAGTTTATCTAATGTATTTCCAGTGTGTTATGTTGTTATTAACCCAACATTATTGAGGACATTATTATTAGGATGGTGCAGTAATGTTGAGATACCAGTAGGTGGAGCTCTAGTCTAGAACACTGGAACCTTCAGTATTAATTTGATACAGCTGATGAGGAGTGATGGTCATGGGTATTAAATTGAATGGGTTCTAATTGAATGAGATCATAGAACTTTGACCTGTATATACAGAACTCAGAAGGACAAGACAACACATTCTGAGCAATTGTTCACATTCTAAATAGTATAGAGGGCTTGCAGGTGTGTCACAAATCACCTAGCAACCACACCAAGCCCTCTGTAGTCGACTCATTGTTTAAATGGTTCTCTATGTTGTCAAAATATCACGTTGGAAATATGACACATTTAGATATTTTTAAAAATGTAGTCCAACTCAAAATGAAGAAAAGTACATATTGTGCAACAGACTGCATATCTATTTCTGTTGAAATACAGTAACATCCCTTTTCTGATGTACTGGTCTGGTCATCTTGCATGTTAATGACTTAAAGAGGAAGTACAAGGGCAGTTAAATATGTGTCAACAAAATAACTCACACTAACTGACAGTAAGTTGACTCACTGTACAAGACCTCTCCCCTTCACTTCACTCTGTAAGTACAATTGTCAATATCTTGAAATATAGTTTGGGGTTATTTGTTTTTCGTCATGTAATTGAGGGTAATGTATCATTTTACTTGTTGTTCAGTTTTGAGCTGTGTTTTATGGCCAGTATTTATAAAGTGTCTCAGTGTAGGAGTGTTGATCTACATAGTGATGAGATGATTAACCAGGGTAAAAAAGACATGCAAACAAACATTGTAGCACTGCAGGGTGTGTGTGCATGTGGGCCTGAGTGTGTGTCTGTGTGTGACACAGTTGATTTATCTGAGGGCCCTTCAGGACCAGTCTGATATGGAGTAGAGTTGACATCTGTACTGTGTAGGATGTGTTTGAACTTTTCTACATCCATAACAACCAGCTCTCTAGACTTTGATACAGACTCCATGGGCCTTCTGGGCCTTCCTGACAGATGTACCTACACTACATGACCAAAAGTATGTGGACACCTGCTCATCAAACAAATCATTAAAAAATCATGGGCATTAATATGGAGTTTGTCCCTGCTATAACAGCCTACATGTTTGGGAAGGCTTTCCACTAGATGTTGGAACATTGCTGCTTGGACTTGCTTCCATTCAGCCACAAGAGCATTAGAGATGTTGGGAACCGATGTTGGACCATTAGAATTGGCGTGCAGTCGGCATTCCAATTCATCCCAAAGGTGTTCGATGTGGTTGAGGTCAGGGCTCTGTCAGTTCTTCCACACCGATCTTGACAAACCATTTCTGTATGGACCTCGCTTTATCCACGGGGGCATTGTCATGCTGTAACAGGAAAGGGCCTTCCCCAAACTGTTGCCTCAAACTTGGAAGCACATAATTGTCTAGAATATCATTGTATGCCGTATCGTTAAGATTTCCTTTCAATGGAACTAAGGGGCCCGAACCATGAAAAACAGCCCCAGACCTTTATTCTTCCTCCACCAAACTTTAGTTGGCACTTTTGGGGGGGGGGCTGGTAGTGTTCTGTCATCCACCAAACCCAGAAACGTCCGTCGAACTGCCAGATGGTGAATCGTTATTCATCACTACAGAGAACGCGTTTCCACTGCTCCAGAGTCCAATGGTGACGAGTTTTACACCACTCCAGCCAACGGTTGGCATTGCGCATGGTGATCTTCGGCTTGTGTCCGGCTGCTTGGCCATGTAAACACTGTTCTAGGGCAGAAATTTGTCAAACTGGAAAGGTGTCATCCTTTGACGGTGCCACGTTGAAGGTCACTGAAGTCTTCAGTAAGGCCATTCTACTGACAATGTTTGTCTATGGAGATGGCATGGCTGTGTGCTCGATGTTATACACCAGTCAGCAACAGCTTTGGCATAAACAGCTGAATCCACTCATTTGAGGAGGTGTCCACATTATTTTGTATATATAGTTTCCCCAAAGGAATAGTAAACCAACAAACATTTGACCAACAGGGGACGTTTTGTTGGTCCCCATGAGGTCAAATGCTATTTCTAGGGGGTTCAGGGTTAAGGTTAGAATCAGTGTCAGGTTTAAGAGGGTTTCTGTTTATGCTGGTATCAACCCTTGTGTTGCACGGGCCTATTGCAACTTTCTGCCCCGTTTCTATATTGTACATCCAACCGGTCTGGAGAGGGTGGGAGAACATGACAGGCCGAAGTTCAACAGGAGGAAGACAATTATTGATTAAGTGCTGAGGTTAAAAAGGTTTAACTTTAAAACAAATGTTTTAATAAAATCCTAATAAAACATGCAAACTGGATCAATTATATAAATAATCCCACCAAGTGTCACGATCGTCGTAATGATTGGACCAAGGCGCAGCGTGAGTAGAGTTCCACATCTTTTAATAAAAACTCACCAAACAAAACAATAACGAACAAGTGACCCCGTGACACTACTGGTATGCACACAGGAAAATCTGTAGACAAGATCCCACAAAACACAATGAGGAAATGGCTGCCTAAATATGATCCCCAATCAGAGACAATGATAAACAGCTGATTCTGATTGGAAGCCATACCCGGCCAACATAAATCATTAATCAACTAGATGACCAATCTTAATCACTATCACGCCCCAACCAACATAGAGAATAAACAGCTCTCTATGGTCAGGGCGTGACACCAAGACATGAAGGGATTAAGAGCTCAAAAAATAAGTGATAGGTTAAAGTGCATGGTATAATACAATTCAATATTACATTTAAGACTAAACCAGTTAGAATCAGTGTTATGGTTCGAATTAGGTTTAGGGTTTGGAGCTAGGGTTCGGGTGTCACGCCCTGACCATAGTTTACTTTGTATTTTCTATGTTTTGATTGGTCAGGGTGTGATCTGAGTGGGTATTCTATGTTTCATGTCTTGTTTGTCTATTTCTATGTTCAGCCTGATATGGTTCTCAGTCAGAGGCAGGTGTTCGTCATTGTCTCTGATTGGGAACCATATTTAGGTAGCCTGGGTTTCACTGTGTGTTTGTGGGTGATTGTTCCTGTCCTATGTGTCCACACTATATAGGCTGTTAGGGTTTCGTTTCGTTTCGTTTTGTAGTGTAGTATTGTATTGGAGATTCGTGTTTCGTATTATTAATAAACATGGATCGTAAACCACACGCTGCATTTTGGTCCGACTCTCCTTCGTATGAAGACGAAACTCGTTACAGAATCACCCACCACCAACGGACCAAGCAGCGTGTCAACAGGCAGGAGCAGCGCGAGGAGAAGCGCAATAAGGATTTCTGGACATGGGAGGAAATCCTCGACGGGAGAGGACCCTGGGCTAAACCAGGGGAGTGTAGCCGCACTAAGGTGCAGTGGGAGAAGAAACAACAGGAACAGCCCAAGGAGGAGTACAGTATGGAGTATACTACTTGGGAGGAGATCGACAGGTGGGCGGCCGACCCAGGGAGAGTGCCGGAGCCCGCCTGGGATTCGCTGGAGCAGTGCGAGGAGGGTTACCGTAGAATGGAGGCGGTGAAAGCAGAGAGGCGCTGGTATGAGAAGGCAGCACGGCGACGCGGATGGAAGCCTGAGAGGCAGCCCCAAAAATTTCTTGGGGGGGGGCTAACAGGGAGTATGGCTATGCCAGGTAGGAGACCTGAGCAGACTCCCTGTGCTTACCGGGGGGCTAGAGAGACCGGACAGGCACCGTGTTATGCAGTGGTGCGCACGGTGTCTCCAGTGCTGGTGCATAGCCCGGTGCGGTATATTCCAGCTCCGCGTGTCTGCCGGGCTAGATTGAGCGTCGAGCCTAATGCCATGAAGCCGGCTCTACGCAGCTGGTCCCCAGTGCGTCTCCTTGGGCCGGCTTACATGGCACCAGCCTTGCGCTCGGTGTCTCCGGTTCGCCTGCATAGCCCAGTGCGGGCTATTCCACCTCGCCGCACTGGCAGGGCGACCGTGAGCATTCAACCAGGTAAGGTTGGGCAGGCTCGGTGCTCAAGAGCTCCAGTGCGCCTGCACGGTCCGGTTTTTCCAGTACCACCTCCACACCCCAGCCCTCCGGTAGCAGCTCCCCGCACCAGGCTTCCTGTGCGTGTCCTTGGCCCAGTACCACCAGTGCCAGTACCACGCATCAGGCCTACAGTGCGCCTCGCCTGTCCAGCGCTGTCGGAGCCCTCCTCCTCTCCAGCGCTGTCGGAGTCTCCCGCCTGTTTAGCGCTGTCAGAGCTTTCCGCCTCTACAGCGCTGCCGGAGTCTTCCGCCTGTTCAGAACTGCCAGTTAGCATAGAGCTGCCAGTTAGCATAGAGCTGCCAGTTAGCTTAGAGCTGCCAGTTAGCAAGGAGCTGCCAGTCTGCAAGGAGCTGCCAGTCTGCATGGAGCTGCCAGTCTGCATAGAGCTGCCAGTCTGCATGGAGCTGCCTGTCTGCAAGGAGCCGCCAGAGCTGCCTGTCTGCAGGATGCCGCCAAAGCTGCCAGTCTGCAAGGAGCCGCCAGAGCTGCCAGTCTGCAAGGAGCCGCCAGAGCTGCCAGTTAGCATGGAGCAGCCAGGGCCGCCAGTCAGCATGGAGCAGCCAGGGCCGCCAGTCAGCATGGAGCAGCAAGTCAGCATGGAGCAGCCAGAGCAGCCAGTCAGCATAGAGCAGCCAGTCAGCATGGAGCAGCCAGAGCTGCCAGTCAGCATGGAGCAGCCAGTCAGCATGGAGCAGCCAGAGCTGCCAGTCAGCATGGAGCAGCCAGTCAGCATGGAGCAGACAGAGCTGCCAGTCGACCAGACTCTTCCAGATCTGCCAGTCGTCCAGATCTGCCAGTCGTCCAGACTCTTCCAGATCTGCCAGTCGTCCAGACTCTTCCAGATCTGCCAGTCGTCCAGACTCTTCCAGATCTGCCAGTCGTCCAGACTCTTCCAGATCTGCCAGTCGACCAGACTCTTCCAGATCTGCCAGTCGACCAGACTCTTCCAGATCTGCCAGTCGACCAGACTCTTCCAGATCTGCCAGTCGTCCAGATTCTCCCAGATCCGCCAGTCGACCAGATTCTCCCAGATCCGCCAGTCGACCAGATTCTCCCAGATCCGCCAGTCGACCAGATTCTCCCAGATCCGCCAGTCGACCAGATTCTCCCAGATCCGCCAGTCGACCAGATTCTCCCAGATCCGCCAGTCGACCAGATTCTCCCAGATCCGCCAGTCGACCTGATTCTCCCAGATTCGCCAGTCGACCAGATTCTTCCAGATCTGCTAGTCGACCAGGATCTGCTGAAACCGCCAGCCAGCCAGGTTCTGGTAGTTTCTACTACCTGCCTGGGCTTCTTCTCAGTGCTGAGCTTCTTCTCAGTGCTGAGCTTCCTCTCAGTGCTGAGCTACCCATCTGTCCCGAGTTACCTCTGTCCCGAGCTGTCCCTCTGTCCCATGTTATCATTGTGGTGGGTAACCTATTTAGGGACGTTTAGGAGGGGGATTAAAACTGTCATGGAGTGGGGTCCACGTCCAGCGCCAGAGCCGCCACCGCGGACAGATGCCCACCCAGACCCTCCCCTATAGGTTCAGGTTTTGCGGCCGGAGTCCGCACCTTGGGGGGGGGGTACTGTCACGCCCTGACCATAGTTTACTTTGTATTTTCTATGTTTTGATTGGTCAGGGTGTGATCTGAGTGGGTATTCTATGTTTCATGTCTTGTTTGTCTATTTCTATGTTCATCCTGATATGGTTCTCAGTCAGAGGCAGGTGTTCGTCATTGTCTCTGATTGGGAACCATATTTAGGTAGCCTGGGTTTCACTGTGTGTTTGTGGGTGATTGTTCCTGTCCTATGTGTCCCTGTGTTCACACTATATAGGCTGTTAGGGTTTCGTTACGTTTTGTTTTGTAGTATTGTATTGGAGATTCGTGTTTCGTATTATTAATAAACATGGATCGTAAACCACACGCTGCATTTTGGTCCGACTCTCCTTCGTATGAAGACGAAACTCGTTACATCGGGTTAGGGTTAATAGGTTTTGGGGTTAAGGTAAAGGAAAATAGGATTGTGAATGGGACTGAATTTTGTGTCCCCACAAGGTTAGTTTTACAAGACTGTGTGTGTGTGTGAGTGAGAGAGAGAGAGTCACTTGCTGTTTAGCCTCACAGCTTGAGGATAGGTGTTATCATTGAACCTGGTGGTCAGTCTTTAGGCTGCTGTACAGCTTGACGGACCGTAAAGGATGGAACATTTATCCTCCTATATTTGGGGTTCTGAGAATAAAACAGCTTCACAACAATCAATGTAGAAATATGTGTTTACAGTAATACAGATCTGTTCAATAAGTGATTGTTGCTGTTGTTGTTTTTGATGATGATGGTGATGACTATTGTATCCATTAGGAAATGATTTTTGCATCATACATCATGTCAGGTTAATTAAATAGAGAGACATGCAACACGTCACACACATTACATACATCGTGATATAGACTTACAGACAGACAGTATTCACATAGACAACCATATAGCACAATACAACACAACACAATATGAGTCTGGTTCATTTTCAGTAATGAGGCCCTCTACCCCATTTACAGTTTATACTTCAATGTATCAGGTGGAGTTATTCACCAGCTATAGAGTGAGTTGTTGTTTATGTTTCTAAGACTGCAGGGTGGGAGATGCAACAATGGTCTTGAGAACAGCAGGTGGTCGTCTTTCTCTGGTGGTCTTTCTCTGGTCTGTAGCAGGTACGGTCTCATTCTTATATTTTAGTTGCCCAGTTTGTCAAACTACAGATATTTCTAAAAGCATAACCATTTTTATGTTCTACTGTCGACACATTTGGCGTCTCCACTCCATTTTAAACAGTTGTCTTTCTCACCTCACTGAGTGAAGCTTATCTGTGGTTTCCATTCACACTCAACCAAAGAGTATCTATGTCTCAACTCAGCAACTATGGAACAAAGTGTTAGTGTGAGTCACAAGACCTTGAACTTAATGTAACATCCTTGTGATGTCTAACTGTGTTTCAGTGGTACTGAGTCAGAATGTCTGGAGTGTTACATACACCACTCAGAGTATCTGTACCTTGAAGGGGTCAACAGTGGATCTGTCCTGCTCTTACACATATCCCAGTGGTACAGTCACATCAACCTTCTGGTTCATCAAAAAGTATGATGTGGAGATTTATGTAAATCTGATAAATGACCGAAACTACAATGGTCGTGTGACGTACCATAGTGATACGACGAATGGCCACACCCTGAGAATCACAGACCTGAGAGAGAGTGACTCAGCTACGTACAAATTCAGATTCATAACAGATCAGACTGGAGGGAAATATTTTGGCTATCCTGGAGTCACTTTGTCTGTTACAGGTACAGTGATATTATATATAGTGTTGATCTGTTTAATCACTCTGTCTGTTACAGGTACAGTGATATTATATATAGTGTTGATCTGTTTAAGTGGTTCTGGAAAAATTGTTTTGATTTGTACAGTAATAATACAATTAATATGAATGTATGGTATAATAGGAATGTCTGAATTGATGATTTGAGAACGTCCACTCCTGCCTCATTTGAACTAGACAACAGGTCATTGATGGTTTTAATGTTGTTATCTACTCCAGACCTGCAAACGATTACTTAATGATGTACTCAGTGTTTTAATCCTCTTTCATTTAGGTCTGCTGGTGAAGGTGACTCCTGCCACTGTGACAGAGGGACAGAAGGTGACACTGACCTGTAGCACCACCTGTACTCTGGGTGACAACCCCACCTACGTTTGGTACAAGAATGGACATGTAACCACAAAATCTACCAGTCTGTTCCTAAACCCAGTCAGCAGTGAGGATGCAGGCAGATACTCCTGTTCTGTAGAAGGCCATGAGGATCTCCACTCTGTTGAAGAGACTCTCACTGTCACATGTGAGGATGTGTGAAACATCTCCAGTTGTATTCTTTTAGTAACATCTTCTCTCATCTATTCTATCTATTATTTCAATCTATGTCCCAGTTCCATGATTGTACTCATCTCATTACTGTAGTAACTACACGTACTTCACAAACACTGTATTGTTACATTAATGTCTAAGTTACACATATTTATATTAATATTTCATTTATTTTAATCATAAATCCAAGTTCCATGATGTTCCTCATGTAAAGCTCTATGTATGAACAATGTGTTACATATTGTCCACCAGATGGCCCAAAGAACACCTCAGTGTCAGTCAGTCCCTCTGGTGAAGTAATGGAGGGCAGTTCAGTGACTCTGACCTGCAGCAGTGATGCCAACCCACCTGTGGACAAATACACCTGGTACAAGAAGAACGTAACCTCACCAAAAGCATCAGGACAGAGTTACAGCATCACTAACATCATCTCTGAGGACAGAGGAGAATACTACTGTGAGGCCCAGAATAGAAAAGGATCTATGAACTCTACAGCTCAGATGATCATTGTAGCAGGTAAAGTTACATATTCAATACTTCAATACAGAACTACATGTTTCAATCTAATCTTAATCATTCTACTCTGACTAATTACACCTTAGTTTACACTGGGTTATAAGATCCCTTAACAAGTATTGCATTACTGTCCTGTATTATAGTTAATTTGTAGTTCATTATATCATGCCATGTACTCAAATCATCCATGTTGTATCATAGGGAAACCCACCTCCTTTGTGACTGCAGCTGTAGGAATCATAGTGGTTGTTCTGTTTCTCATCTTCTGTCTCTCTGGCTTCATGTGGTTCAGGTGAGTGAAGTGAAAACGCATTTTTCAGTTTTATTATTTAGCTTTAGTAATATTGATTGATTGATTCATTAATGTGTTAAACAGGAAGAAGGCCTCCAAATCCACCTCTGACACAAGAGACACATCAGAGAATGTACAGGTGAGTCTGTTGGAAACAGAACATGACTGTGTCTTCTTTGTGGAACTTTCCACTCCTCATGTTGTCTGTCCTCTTTCTCCATCAGGGAGACTCTAGTCCAGTGTATGACAACATCTCAAGCATGGCCATGACCTCTACTGCAGCACAGACAGCTGACACAGACAACCAGGATGATGTTCACTATGCCAGCGTCCACTTCTCTGGCTCCAAAAACCAGGAAGTGTCTCTATACTCCACCGTCCAGCTGCCTCAGCCCCAGATTCAGGACGAGGATGTCCAGTATGCTGCTGTGAAATTCAGCCGCCCCAGTGCTGCCACCCGGTGAATGTTTTCTGCCATTACAACAGAGTCAATACTAGAACACTGAACTCACAGACATCATCAAGGGCATTCATATGCTGCTGTTTATTGAAAGAGTAGACAATGATGTCATCAATAAGCAAAACAGTTGACCCCCTAGTGACAACTCATTGTTCCCTGAGATCTCGCCTTCCGGCGCCGACAGAGATGGCCGCCTCGCTTCGCGTTCCTAGGAAACTATGCAGTTTTTTGTTTTTTTACGTGTTATTTCTTACATTAGTACCCCAGGTCATCTTAGGTTTCATTACATACAGTCGAGAAGAACTACTGAATATAAGATCAGCATCAACTCACCATCAGTACGACCAAGAATATGTTTTTCGCGACGCGGATCCTGTGTTCTGCCTTACAAACAGGACAACGGAGTGGATCCTATGCAGCGACCAAAAAAAACGACTCCGAAAGAGAGGGAAACGAGGCGGTCTTCTGGTCAGACTCCGGAAACGGGCACAGCGCGCACCACTCCCTAGCATTCTTCTTGCCAATGTCCAGTCTCTTGACAACAAGGTTGATGAAATCCGAGCAAGGGTAGCATTCCAGAGGGACATCAGAGACTGTAACGTCCTTTGCTTCACTGAAACATGGCTCACTGGAGAGACTCTATCCGAAGCGGTGCAGCCAACGGGTTTCTCCACACATCGCGCTGACAGAAACAAACATCTTTCTGGTAAGAAGAGGGGCGGGGGCGTATGCCTCATGGCCAACGTGACATGGTGTGATGAAAGAAACATACAGGAACTCAAATCCTTCTGTTCACCTGATTTAGAATTCCTCACAATCAAATGTAGACCGCATTATCTACCAAGAGAATTATCTTCGATTATAATCACAGCCGTATATATCCCCCCCCAAGCAGACACATCGATGGCTCTGAACGAACTTTATTTAACTCTCTGCAAACTGGAAACGATTTATCCGGAGGCTGCATTCATTGTAGCTGGGGATTTTAACAAGGCTAATCTGAAAACAAGACTCCCCAAATTTTATCAGCATATCGATTGCGCAACCAGGGGAGGAAAGACCTTGGATCATTGTTACTCTAACTTCCGCGACGCATATAAGGCCCTGCCCCGCCCCCCTTTCGGAAAAGCTGACCACGACTCCATTTTGTTGATCCCTGCCTACAGACAGAAACTAAAACAAGAGGCTCCCACGCTGAGGTCGGTCCAACGCTGGTCCGAC